>NC_052572.1:74303497-74476869 GCF_016699485.2 Gallus gallus
TCTGCCTTTTGTCAGTGGAATTGCCCTCTATCTTAGGAGTGGATAGAGCAATCCCCCAGCCGAAGAACTGGGCAGGGGAGGCGCTGACCGGCAGGGCGAGCAAGGACCTGCAGCTTAAACTGAGGGAAAAGAGGGAACTGGACAGAAGTGAAGCAGGGTGTGTGGCCTTGGAAGAATAGAGGGACGTTGTCACACTGAAGAAATTAAGACTGGGAAGAGCCAAGGCTACAGTTATGAGCTGAACTTGGCGGGGACGTGAAACATATCACCAAGGGGTTCTACAGGTCATAAGGCAGGAGGAGACAGGCCAAGAAGGGAGTGTTCCCCCTCTATAATAAGAACGGACAGCTGGTTTCCTCAGACATGGGTAAAGCTGAGGTGCTCAAGAAGTGCTTTGCCTCGGTCTTCACAGGGTCTGCTCCTCCCCATGTCTGCCAGGACCCTGAAGATCTATGGCGTGGGGGTTGAGAGGCGCATGTTCCATCTCACGTCCGAGACCTCCTCATGAAATTGAAACAATATCCGTCCACGGACGCGGATGACATCCAACCCAGGGTTCTGAAGAGATGGCTGATGTGGTTTTCCCGAGCCGCTCATCCATCGTATTTGAACAATGGAAATGGACTGTCTGTGAGGTCCCCCGGTGAAGGAAAAAGGGAAACCTTACTCCCATTGTTAAGAAAGGCAGAAAAGGAGACCGGGCAACTAGATGCCGGTGAGCCTCACCTCTGTGCCCTCAGAATAGCATGCAGCACATCCTCTAGAATGAGGCACATACATGTTAAGGCAACAGTATGAAGAAGAGGTGATTCGAGACAGCCAGCATGGCTTCACCAAGGGCAGTTCGGGCTGACCAATCTGGTGGCCTTCTATGATGGAGTGACGGCTTCGGTGGACGGGGGAAGGAGCTGGAGTGTCCTCTACTGGACTTCTGCAAGCCTTGGTGTTGTCTTTCACCACATCCTTCTCTCTGAATTGGAGAGGCATGGATTTGAAGGCTGCAAGGTTTGATGGATTAAGATTGTTGGCTGTCGCAGCCAAAGGGTTGTGATCAACAGTCTGTGTCAGGGTGGAGGCTGGTCACAAGCGATGTCCCTCAGGGGTCGGTCTCGGGACGGTGCTCTTTCAACATCTTCATCAGTGACACAGACAGTGGCATGGAGTGCACCCTCAGCAGCTTGCAGATGACACCAAGCTGAGTGGTGCAGTCGATACGTTTGAAGGAAGGGAACGCCATCCAGAGGGCCTAGACAGCCTGGAGAAGTGGGTCATGACAACTAATGAGGTTCATTAAGGCCAAAGGAAGGTGTTACGTTTGGGCTGGGGCAATCCCAGGTGTTTATGCAGACGGGTGAAGAACCCCTTGAGAGCAGCCCTGTGTAGAAGGACTTGGGGGTCCTGGTGACGAGCAGTGGGACATGAACCAGCAGTGTGCAGTTCCTAAAGGAGCCTATAAACAGGAGGGGAGTCAACTCTTGGAAAGGGTAGATAATAGCAGGACAAGGGGAAATGGTTTTAACTTGAGGAGGGAAGATTTAGGTTGGATGCCAGAGGGAAGTTCTTCACTATGAGAGTGGTAAGGAGCTGGAACAGGCTGCCCAGAAGGGCTGTGGTTGCCCTGTCCATGCCTGGAGCTGTTCAAGGCCAGGTTGGATGGGGCCCTGGGCAGCCTGGTCCAGGATTCAGTGTGGAGGCTGGTGCCCTCCTGTGGTGGGGAGTTGGAGATTCGTAATCCTTGAGGTCACTTCAACCCGGGCTGTTCTGTGTTCTGTGATTCTGTGAATATCCAGAAACGTATGGGCAGTCCCATACTTTAGCCACTGCCCACATGGTTTTCTGCTCCTCATGTCATAGTTTCCAATGCAGGCAGTGGGCGATGACTTCTGCTGATGTGTTTTCCAGTCATCTAACTTAAGCCAATGTGTTAGCTTCATCATTAGCCTGCCAGGTGACTGCAAGGCTTGATGTCTGGGGACACAGCCTTTCCTCATATGCGAGAAGCTCCAGGCCCCTACTCATCTCTGTGGCCATTCGCTGGACTCTCTCTAGAAGTTCCCTGTGTTTTTTTAACTGGGGAACCCAGAACTGGACTTACTACTCCCATGTGGCCTCACCAGGGCAGAGTAGAGGAGGAGGACCACCTCCTTTGACCTGCTGGCCGGCCGAGTCTTCCTAATGCACCCCAGGATACCATTGGCCTTCTTGGCCACAAGGGCACGCTGCTGCTCACGGGAAATCTGTACCTACCAGGAAATCTAGGTCCTTTTCTGCAGAGCTTAGGTCAGCCCGTAACCTGTACTCTATTCGGAGCCAAGACTAGCCTCTCACAGAAAAAACTGTGAAACCGTTCTTACCAAATGTCCCCACTACACAGACACACCACCCTGCCGCAGCACACCACCACCAGATACCCAAAGCCAGTATCTGGTGAATTTATCCACCGTCATAAAAGGGGTGGCCTGTTTGCCGTCCCCCAACACAATCTTTTCCTTCTGTGTTGTTTGTGTTTGTTTGTTTGTTTTGTCTCTAAGGCAAGAGGAAACTGCACTGCCACTCTATGGACGAGAGGCACTCTATGGACAAGAGAAACTCGCCTTAGTCACAAGGTAGACCGTGATTCTAAATGAGACCTTCTGAGCTCTCATGGATCTATGAACATCTATGAACAGCATCTCCCCTGAACTGGGACACTCCCAGGTACTACCAAATCCTATGCCTCTGTTCCGCAGGAGTAGCTGTCGAGATATTTTACCAGATCCACATATTTCTGTTTATTTCTGTACGTAGGAGCATATGTGTTTTGTATCTGTCCATACGTACATAGACTAACCAGAGAATTATAGAATCCTCAGAGCTGGAAGGAACTTTTACAGATCATCTAGTCCACCTCCCCTGCAATCAACTGGGATCACAGCTCAGTCTGCTTGCTCAGAGCCTGGCCTTGAAAGTCCGTCGTGATATACTTGAAGAAGTCAGTGATGTATCTGAAGATGATTCAAACTAATTCGGATCCAAAGCATTGATTCAGCACCAAGGAAATGACTTTGATGGCAATTCTCACAATTTAGCTGCTGGTGCTGTGAAAGTATTGGAAAGGCTGCCAGTTCAGGTTTTCTCTCTTGTTGATGTGTGCAAATTCAGATTTCCCAGGCTGCATTTTAGTAGCAGTTAACCCATCTTTGCCAAGGGAACATTTCAGACCAATCGTTGCAACCTTGCCAAAGAGCTGTCATTGAAATAAGGCTAACGATCGCAATAGGCTAAGATACTAAACCCAAATACGACCGAGATTGAGAAAAGCACAGAGGCAAGTAAGAGCCTGCCGTAGTTTGGTGTGTGTGCCTAATCTCCGGAGGATGCTGTACGAGCTGCACGTTTGTTGTAACTTCTGCGTGCGCGCGTGCTGATGAAATTCACAATTATCCTTCCAAACTCCAGCAGAGGGCGATATTTTCCCATATTTTCCCACCACCATTTTCCCATGATGGTGGCCTACCCGGGGGTGGTGTCCTGTGATGCAGAGACCTGCGCGGCCTCTCGCCTGCCCAGCTACTGCTTCAGAGCGTTACCAAAGAGAAACTTGAAAGGCGTTATCAGTCCCACCACTGTCTATCAATACGTGGGGACCACCGAGAAGCAGTAAGTGTTCTCTGAGCTGTGCACGTGAGGGGAGAGGGGCCTCAGGGGTACGACCTTGGCCGAGCAGAGGGCTCGAGTTCTGCAGCGAGACCAGGCTGCTCTCCCACAGACCTCCCTTGCCTGTGGCTGAGAAAATGGAAGCCCTGGTGTGGGTCTGCTTTCTGCCTCTGTGCCCTTGTGCCTCTTGCTGCTAAGAGTGTGGAAATGATGGCACCGGGATGGGGAAGGCTGGCCTGTCTTTGGACACACAGGGTAGCCTTGCGTTCTTTGTCCGAGCGGCTTCTTCAGTACAGCCTGGCTTCTTTCCTCATCTTGGATTTCTTTGGTTGTTGCCTCCGGCAAGGGACTTTTGTTAGCTTCGGCTGTCGTGCTGTGGCTGCTGGGCTTCCTTATGCTCGAGGCTGTGCTGGTGTGTCACCTTGAGCTTTGGCCAGGGGAACATGCTCGGAGTAAGATGCTGCTTGAGAGGGGGGTCTCCACTCCTCCACAACAGGCTCTGCGTGCTCCGGCTTCTGACCCACTAGGCGACTCCTGTTTGCTCTTCTCCCCCTTCTAGACAACGTGACGTGGGCGTTGCCGAGGAGAGGTCACCCTATGGTCCCTTGCTGGGTAGGTGGAGAACTCATCCGAAGCCCACTTGCTTCCCTTTGCCCAGTGCTGGGGGCTCCGCTGTGGGCTGCCCCTGGCACACAGCTGAGCGCCATGCAGCCGCTTTCTCGCTCCCTCCTTCCCTCCCTCCCTCCCTCTCTGCTGCGGGATGGGGGAGAGAAGTGGAGGGGCTCCCCACTTTTCAGCACGCTGCAGCAGCTCATTTCCTTGTGGGTCTGCACAGGTCGGGAGGCAGAGATTGACCGCTTTGAATGCTGCTTGGAGGCCTATGAGCATTTGGAAGAACCACACGTCCTGGCATTTGTGGGCATGCCAGGCTCTGGAAAGAGCCACTTACTTGCCGAGCTGGCCATTTTAGGCCGGGCTGCTGGGCACAGGTAAGCACTGTGGAGCTGTCGCTTTGGCACCCCTCCGCCACCCATCCCCTGGCCTTTGCTGAACAGCGCAGTTCGGGTGCTGCTGTGCCCAGCCCTTGCACTGCAGCCTCCTAAAAAAGCATGCAGCCTCCCTACCGGGAGGCAATTCTGGATCTCAGCGCCTTCTGCTTTTGCACCGCAGGGTCATTGCTGTGGAACGGACAGAGGAGAACTTGAAGCAGCCCTTCTCTGCCATCCATCTGCTGGTGGCCAGGGCACTGGGTCTCCAGGCCGGTGAGACTTGCAGTGACAGGCAGCGCGCCCTGCAGACCGTGCTCCAAGGCACACTAGAAGAGAGCAGCTATTGCTTGCTCAACGATGTTTTCTTAGTGTAGGTGAGAGCGAAAGGCTGTCCTGCTTGGATGCTCTGCTGGGAGCAGCTCAGCTCAGGGCTGGGACTCGCGGGGCTCGTACCCCACCTGTCTGATTCCTGTGCCCAGGAGTCTCCCTGTGCGTGGGGTGCTCCTGTGCCACGCATGTGCCCTGGGTCTCGTTCAGCAACCTGGAAGTGGCATTGAAGAGGGGCTGGTGCTGGCCGCACGCAAGAGCAGAGGCATTCTGCTCTGCAGTCTTGCTTTGCGGGATAGGTGTGCCTAGACCCTCAGCTATGTTCCTCTCTGTCTTTCCTGGACAGTTTCCCATCACAGACGAGGTGTGCAGGATGCGTCACACTGAATGGAACAGTGCGTTCCACCTGACTTGTACACAAGTGCTACAGAAGGTGAGCACGTCTCCCTCCTCCCGCCTCACAGGAGCCAAACAACCGTGCTGGCTGCGGGCTCCGCGCTGGAGCTGCCTGAGGGGGTGGCAGGATGAGGCGCCCGGGTCATGGCCCTTCAAGAACTTTGCCCAGCTTCTCTCCTTCTGCCGGGGAACTGATGTTAGAGGAGGCCGTACAGTCTCTCAGAAGCAAAGCTTGCTAAACTCCTGGAGAGGGAGGTGGCCTGAGGAGAGGCTTCTGGCTATCCCCTTGTCTTGAGGAGAGAAAGTCCTCCCAGAAGAGGAGAATCCACCAGATTCCACTCAGAACCACCTGTTTTTTTTTTTTTTTTTCAGGTGCTTGGAGGGGAATTTGGCATATTTTTCGTCGACAACGCCCACTTCGTGGACTCTGAGTCCTGGTCTATCATGTGGCCCCTGCTCCAAAGCGTCACGGTCCTTATGGTCATGAGCTTAGCTCCTGGGCCATGACAGAGCAGAGGACATTTTCAAAGCTGCCACAGACAGCACAACATCGGAGAGAATCACCTGTCTTCGTCTGGAAGGGCTGAAAGCTTCAGACATGGTGCGGAAAGCCTGCCAGGAGCTTGGAGTGCGCAGCATCCCCAGGGAGCTGGCAAGGTAAAGCCAAGTCGGGGAGCTCTTCTGAAGGGGTTGCATTTATGCTGACCACGGCTGGGAATCGCCCTGCAAAAAAGGCAGCCACGGGGCTGATGGGTCTCTCCTTAAGCCTGGCCATAGCAGGTGTGAGCTGAGAATGGGCAACTGCCACGAGGCAGCAGAGTGTGGATGGTGTCAGCCCTTTGCTGTTGCCGTGGCTTGCTCTTCTGTGCTTTAGGCACTGTCCAGCAGCCTTTCCTGATGGATTCCCAGGAACGCTGTGGGTCTGGGGGGCCCCAGGCACTCACGCCCCATCCAGAAGCCAGGCGTAGCCATGTTGAAGAGGCTGGTTAGCCTACGAGACCCGAGTGACTCACCACCCACCAGAACTGTGCTGCACCTTACTTCCCTGGTGTCGGTTGTGCTCCTGCCCAGGTTCCTGATCCAGAGAAGCTCTGGCATCCCATATTACTGTGAGGAACTGCTGCGCTCCCTGCGTTGCAACAACATGCTCTTGTTGCACACCGGGAGGCCGAAGGAAGGAGAGGACAGCTGGCAGAGCCTGATGGGTAAGCACCCTTGTTGCCGATCAGCTGTTGGCTGTGGTGCATCCTCTCCCGCACAGCCGCACCTTGCTGCTCCCTTGGCAAAACACCGGCTCAGCTCCTTGTTCATGCTCCCCATGCTCTCCCTGTCTTCTGCAGCCAAGGCATCACCCGCTGTCACAGCTGCCTCAAGCCCAGGTACCGGGAGTGACGGCAAAAGGATGTGTGCCATCAGACCAGACGTGAGCCTGGAGACCCCCATGCTGCCGTTTGCCTTGAAAGGTGAGGAGCTGAGCAGCGCTCGTCCAGTTTGTGGCTGTGCCCCAGCTTCGTTTCCCGGGGTGCAGGTGAGAGAGAGGCTGAGCACCTGCGTGCTGCAGAGTCACCCCCTCAGCCTCAGGGCTCAGCCAGGAAGGTGACTCCAGTCCAAGCAGGCTGTGGTTTTCCCCTGTTGGCAGTGGACCAGCTCTGAGCTGACCGGTGAGCTGCACACCATGGGTGGGGGAGCTCTGAGTCCAGCTCTGGGCTGGTGAGAATGCTTTGTGTTCTCTGTGTTCACTGCTGGCTATGAACCCAGTACAGACCTAGTAGGTCCCCCTAGTAGGTGGGACGTGCATACCTGCTGGACCGTGCCCTCCCCATCACCGGTTGGGAGCATTTGTCTGTCTGAGTGTCTCTGTTTTCCCTGGCTCCTGTGACCTGTGACTGGGGGGGGGAAGCAGAGCCATCTTGAAGATACCAACCCTGGGCTCTGGTTGCCCAGCAGGTGCCTGTCCTGAGGAAAGGAGGCCAAAGTCCTCCCCGTTTGCTCAGGTGAAACTCTCCGGCTTCTCCAACCTCAGGCTCAGGGACAGGCAAGACAGAGATGTGTTGCTTCTTCTTGGCAGAGATTGCGCTGGCTGAGCTGGACCGGATGGATCTACAGAAGCAGATGGTTCTGAAGTTTGCAGCCATCATAGGGCCGGTGTTTACAACCCAGCAGCTGGTTCACATCCTTTCCCATCTCTGTAAATCAGTGGATTAATCCACTGCTGGACATGCTGGTGAAGGACAACATCCTGAAGCGGCTGAAGAAGACAGAGGAGCCAGAAGACGTGCAAGGTGCTCCAGAGGGGCCGGCCACCTCCGGGCAGGCAGGAAGCGGTAAGTGGTGGCTGCAGCGTGAGCCCAGGAGCGCTGGGGCTCCACAGGGCCCTGCTCACGCACCTTTGTGCAGAGGGAGATTCTCAGTGGCTGTTGGAAGTGCCTCTGCCACTGTGCTAGCAGGCGCTGGTCGGAGCCCGGGCTGGGCTCAGACGGCAGCAGCACTCACCCAAGTGTGGCCTTTGCCCCAGTTGGGGCAGCCTTGAGGTCTGGCCCCCGCTTTGGCTGAGGCCAGGACTCATTGCCTTGCAGCGGGTGGAGAGGCCCTCCGTGAACACGGGGTCCAGAAAACAACAGTCTGACGTCCTGGCCTTCTGCGCCCCACTGCTGTGGGAGGCGACGTACGAGCTGTGGCCCACGAGGGAGAGGGTGAACATTCACCGCCAGTGTGCCGCCTTCCTGGAGAAGCATGCGCACAAATGCCAGAGGTGCCACGGAGGGGACTTTGTGGCCTTCCACCGCTTCGGCGTCTCCAGCCCCCAGAAGCAGGGGAGCTGCCAGGGCTCTGCTGATGAGGATGACTGCTGCAGCTGGGAGGCCTTGGTAGTTGCTGGAGAACACCTGAGGAGGGCCAGGACCCACCCTGCAGAAGGCGAGATTCTGGCAGAGGGCGAGCAGACAACTCTGCGGGCCGAGGACGGTGGCGAGTGCTCCTGCCAGTGCGAAGCCATCGCCGAAGCAGTGCTTGTGCCCCTGGCTCGCCACTACAGGGCAATGGGCAGCACTTCCCAAGCCCTCTATTATGTGCTGGAGTGTGCGGCTGCCTACCTGCACGTCTCCAACAGCTACATGGTGAGTTACCCTGCTAGCCAGCACAAGCTGCATTAGCAGGGAGGAGGCCTGAGGGCTGGCCGCAGGCTCTGCACCAATGCTCACCTGCTGTCTGTGTGCTTGTTGCAAGGCCCTCATGAAGCTGAGCGAAGCAGAGGCTCTGAGGAGCTCCATCAAAAAGGAAGGAAATGCCATCGACCGCTTTGAGGAGGCCATCTTCTTCAGCCTCAAAGGAGAGGTAAAGAGGCAGGTAAAAGCGGAGGGTGTCCGAAGGGATGCAGCCATACGCTTCCCCTGCTGGCAGGGAATGTTCCTGCCACAGCCAGCCCCTGGTCCATTTCTGCAGTCTCTGCAGGTCTTGGGCAAGTCCTCCACATCTGCATGCCTTCCTCTTCCTGTACAGGTCTGCAGTAACGTGGGATGTGTGAAGCTGGCCAAGGAAATGAGCAGGCAGGCGCTGAGACTGCTGGAAAAGCGGTTCCCCCGGACTCGTGCCGGGGCCTTTGTCAAGTCTCTGTGGGAAGGGTTGAAGCGTGCTCCTCAGGCCACAGGCAGAGCGTCCTTCCTTCCCCAGGAGGCTCGGTAAGCAACAGAAGGGACAACGCGGGAGAGGAAGAGCCCTTTTGTACCTGCTCTCACGCATCCAGGCCCAGGCCTGCCCGGGTTTCAGCCCATTCCCAAGCCTTAGCAGGACTGAGGCATTCAGGCGTGATGTGTGGGTAGAGCCAGGGATGGCGCTGCCTCACGCTGCCTCCCCTGCACAGCACAGGAGAAGAATGCACACCTTTGGGTAAAAAGCAGCTTGTGCTGACGGATGCTGTCACGGAGTCATCTAGATAAATCCCTTCTTCCAGCAATGTATCTGGCTAGCCCCACCGCCCTGCTTTCCCTTGCCCTGTCTGACTCAGTGCTCCACAGCTGTGCCTCTGGGCCCAACGGTTTCTCTTGCGTGGCAGGAGGAAGAAGCAAGCCTGGCTGGTTCAGCGGAGCAGATGCCTCTCCTTGCTCGAGGACCTCTACAGCCAGGAGGGCACATCTGGCGGACAGAGGTTCTCCCGCCTGGCAGCACTCATGAAGGCCAACACGGACAGCAAGATGCACTCCTATCAGGCAGCAGACTCACACATTGGACAAGCCTTGAATTAAGGAAAATAGGCCAGGTTAAAAGCTATGTGCTTTCATGGCGTGCTGAATTGGCAGCTGCAGATGTGGCCTTGCGAAGCCAGCTTTTGGCTGCCCATAACCGATGCTTTTCTACAGGCTTAGACAACGAGTGCAGACAGCGGGTCTCCTGTTTCTCCAAGTGACACCGTTCAGGTACCCTACGTCTGGAATGCAGACAGCAGGCTAGGACAGTAAACCACAAATTAACAAAGAAGCAACGGATTGGTGGACGGAGCTGTAGCCGATGAGAGGACCGGCCAAAGCCAGGTGAAAGAATACAGTGAGGAAGACCATGGCCTTCATCAGAAAGACCACCAGGCAACCAGCAAGAGATACCACGCATGCATAAAAGAACTGAGACGGGGGGGGGGGGGGGAAGGGGGAAATGTCAGTCTTCTGGGGACTCATCGTAATAACCCAGCCTCTTCTTGGACAGCTAGTGCATATGTAAGCAGCTTGTTTTTGAAGTGTGTGCCTTTCCTGACCTGTGGTATGCAGGCTTGGAGGGATTACCCCCCTGCATCCGGCGTGTGCGCAGCGCTGAGTAAACATACCTGCTTTATAACTACTCTGTGGTTATAGAGTGTGATTCCGCACGCCAATTTGGCGAGCCAGCCAGGAGGCTCTTTGCTGGGCCGTGGGGCTGGTCGGCCCAGGAGGCGCTTCTGGTGCGCCCCGAGAGATTCTGTGCTTCAGTGCGCCCCAAGAGATTCTCGGAGAAGACTCCCTGGGCCAACACATCCACCATGGAGCAGGGAAAGAGCCCCGGCTGCGGACCAGGTATGTTGGGAACAGGGAAGCCGTAAGTCGTAAGCGCGAGAAGTAGATTGTGTTTTTGCAGTGGAGATTTCCAGTATTTCCGTATGTAGCACTTCTGCAGGGCTCCCCGCCGCTACAGGCTAGTCAGGCCGTCGTCAGCCCAGCTCTTGTATTCGTGCAAAGGGCATCAAACACAGTCTGCTGCCTCACACGGGGCACCATTTGTTGCCTTCTGCAACTGTGATGTTAGCCACCTGTGTCAGCCCTCTTGCACACACTGACCAATTACCTGATCAGGGCCAAATGACTGCAGACGCACACCAATATGATGAGCAGCAAAATGGCGTCTACTCACTACTAAGCACAGCTTATATACCTTTACTTAAGCTATCGTGCCCTGTCTTGATTTGTCCATACCGGATCTTAGCCCCTTACTACAATTCCTTATTTGGCTCCTATTGTCTCCTCATTCCTTCGCCTTCTTATCTGGTTTACTTTGTTAGCGAGGACAGTCTGTCTGAGCACAACAGCACCCTTTCACTGTGCTTAAGGAGAGGCCTATCCCGTACAGCACGTATCCCCATCAAGCGCCTACTACAACATCTCCCCCTCCCTAAGCTAAATATTCCTTACACACATGCCTCACCCGTACATTGCGAAGCAATGCAAAGCGCCTAATGCTAAATACATTTCAGCAAACTATCTCCACTATCCCTCCACAGCGATCCTTAAGCAAACATCAGAGCAACAGGGAGTCCTTTCCCGTCATAACCCGACTCCCCGTGCCCGGTCAAGCCTTGCCCTGTTACAGCACGAACGCAACAACCTAAACCCTTCTACAACCTTTCACGCAGTCTATGATACTCAATCCGATGGTCAAAAGTCTTTTCCATCACTCGTTGCAAGGAGTTCTGCAAGCATCCTACAAAGCATGGAAGGCAGATTAGAATACATATAAAGATTGCGAGCCCTATTGCGAGAACCTTACGCAATTGCTTTAATCATGAACCCACTCCCCCAAACAGTCTGTGCAATTTCCGAAATGGTCACTCTCTTCTTTAATCTTCTGTGTATGTTCTTGCATCCATTATAGTTGTTTATGACACACTGTGATCGCCAGGGACACCATAAACATCAGCAACATCGGAAGTGTCAGTGTTGCAGGTGTGGTACTCCTCTTGATGAGTAGTTCTCGATCCCGTCGTCCGTCCCTCAGTTGTTCTGGAGTTAGCTTCAGTTTGCCAATGAAGAATTTCTGTAGAAAAACTTCTACCTAGACTCAGTTTTGGCAGATATGTTACTTATATCTGGTGTTAGTTTTCATGATGGTACCCACAGAATTTCCCCAGATTCATGATGTTTAACTGCCGCATACCCGACAACGGATACCCTTTAGCAAGCCCTTCCTGCGACCAGGAGGCCCTGACTGACCTCCCCCAGAGGGGCATTGTGCTCTAACGTGGCCATACTGGCCGCATCGGAAACACAGCCCTTGCTGCTGCAGCGATCTTTGCTGTCGCGGGCCAACAGCTGCAACTATAGCTGCGGCTAGCCCTTCATTAGTTAAATGAGCCACCTTGAGCTTATCTAAGACATACTGAATAATTTCTCCCAGGGTATTAAGCGTACTCGGGCCAGCTCGTAGCAATGCCTTAACACTGTCATGTGATTTCTGACGCAGGCAGTCAATGATCACTGGCCCTTGGGCTGGTTTCGGGAGATCAGACCCCTCTGCAGCAGCTAAAAGCCTGTCTGCAAAGCTTTGAAAGGATTCATTCGGGCCCTGGGTAATATCTGTGCACGGAGCAGGTGGTTCAGCTTTATGCACGAGTTTATTAAACGCTTCCACCATTGCATCTGTGGCTGCTATTAGCTCCCCGGTCTTAGTTTCGTTAACTGGCCCTGGGGCGAAGCCACTCCCACGGCCTTCCCTGAAAGCCGCGGGACGCCGGTTCCACACAGGGAGCGGCCTGGGCCGACCCCCGCCGCCCCGGCAAGCCCCCTCAATTCGGCCATCCAGTCCATCTCCCATAACGTCTATTGGACCGGCCTGAGCACCATACGCACTAAGTTTGTGATGTCGTTGGGGAGGAGAGGCCCCAGTGCAGCCAAAGCCTGTAGTGCATTTAACATCAGAGGCGATTTCAGGCCTCTTTTATCCATAAATTCCACCAGGCGCGCAACACCCCCGGGGTCAGGCGGCACCCATTCGGGACCATGATCACTCACAATCACCGGGAATGCCTCTGGAACTATACCCTCCCCCAAAGCCTCCGATCTAATCCGATTCCAGTCCGTCATTTGATCCCTCCCCCGCCACTCAAAGCCAGTCCATTCTTTCTCCGCTACACTATCACTCGCACTACCGCCCCTGGGAGTGACCAGAGACGGTAGGCTATGCCCCCTGTCCGCATTGGACGGACCTTTTGTCTGGTCCCTCCCCTTGTGGGCAGTAAGTTGATCCTGCTCATGTAGATCACAGCTTCCTCCGCCTCTTTGACTCAGGTAACACTGACGTACTTCTGATAAAGGATACAACGTTCCGCCTGAGCGGTCCGGATACGGGGGCGGGGAACGAGACAACAAACATCCGATCTCTTGTTGTCTCCTTTTGAACTGGGCGCGGTCGGCTCCCCCGGCGCTATCTCACTAACGGTCACTGGCGGCTCCGTCTCCTCTCGGCCCCTGCAAGAAACTGCTCCCGAGTCCCCATCGGACCCCACTGAGTCCGGTGTCTCGCCTCCACCGCCGAGACCCAAAAGGTATCGAGCCTCTGCCAATACCTTTCCCTCCACTCTGGCCGCGTTCAACGCCCCCAGTATCAGACCCCAAGTTTTTAACTCCGACCCGCCCTCCTGAGCACTCAAAATATGTTGTGCGAACTCAGAGGTGAGGTCATCCCACCTCCGGTGATCAAGAATCTCGTGGGGGGCTTTAACCTCCCCCTCCTGCTCTAACCGGGAAATAACTGCGTGGATATCCTTCTTAGAAGGAGCATAATTGCCAAAGTAATCCTTACAAAACTGAAGCAATACCTTAAGAACATGTTCCATAGTCAGTTCCCCGCCGTCACCTCGGTCTTCTGCAGGGCTCCCCGCCGCTACAGGCTAGTCAAGCCGTCGTCAGCCCAGCTCTTGTGTTCGTGCAAAGGGCATCAAACACAGTCTGCTGCCTCACACGGGGCACCATTTGTTGCCTTCTGCAACCGTGATGTTAGCCACCTGTGTCAGCCCTCTTGCGCACACTGACCAATTACCTGATCAGGGCCAAATGACTGCAGACGCACACCAATATGATGAGCAGCAAAATGGCGTCTACTCACTACTAAGCACAGCTTATATACCTTTACTTAAGCTATCGTGCCCTGTCTTGATTTGTCCGTACCGGATCTTAGCCCCTTACTACAATTCCTTATTTGGCTCCTATTGTCTCCTCATTCCTTCGCCTTCTTATCTGGTTTACTTCGTTAGCGAGGACAGTCTGTCTGAGCACAACAGCACCCTTTCACTGTGCTTAGGGAGAGGCCTATCCCGTACAGCACGCATCCCCGTCCAGCGCCTACTACAACAGCACGTAAACAGGAAAACGCCTTCATTTATTATGTTACTGTTTTGTTTTGCCTCCTTTGGAGGAGGAGTCCACATACGCTGCTTGTTGGATTTAGGGAGTGCAGCGGTCAATCATGGCTAGATAAAATTCCGTAGATAAGGAAGAACAGAGAAACCCCCGACGGGATCCTTTAAGCTGTGTGCTCCCTGTACTTTTCCCTAGGATTAAACTCACTCACTTTCCTCTACGCAGCGGTGTTCCCCCCCTTGCCGTCCTGGCCTCGAGTCAAGTCCTGTACCTACAGGAGGGAGGCTGGAGACAGCTGACAGAGTGCAGGGTACTGGCTCAGATCAGCCCCTTAACAGCCCACCTGAACCGAGCTCTGTGACTAGTGCTGATACTGAAAAGATAGAGCTCTGCCAGCTTAAGAGAGAATCGGAACAATGCAAAAGGGAGGTTATAAATTCTCCCTTTCCTAAATCTAACACCATTATCCCCACTGGCACTTCCGTGTATCCTCTTAGGGAAGTTCCAATGTTATCAGGGGACAGAGGAGATGTAAACTCCCCACTTGCGAGTGGAGAGGTGAGAAATTTCAAAAGGGAAACGAAACCTTTAATGAAAGATCCTCTTGGATTAGCAGAACAGTTTGATCACTTCTTGCTCTTGGTCATCAATTCAGCTTATGAAATACTGGGATTTAATTTAACTGGGAACACCTTAGGAATAATGGAGGTAGAGGGATCAGGAATGATAGTTTCACTTTTTGAATTACTGCTGAATTAAAATGGGGAGATAAAATAGTCACAGGGCAGTTGTCTTGTGTGCCAGAAGCAGGGACCAATTCACTGGGGAGAGACTGAATAGTTAAAGGAGGACTGCAGTTGAGAACTTGTGAAACAGGTAGAAAGGTGTCAGTGAATCTGCTAAGAGCCGACGATGAAAAAAATAGATAAATGCAGAGGTATATAGATAAATAGGTATATAGGTAAATAGATAAATGCAGGGCAAGGAAGCCGGGGTGGACACACAATCCCTCCCTGAAAAAAATAACTGTCCGAGGAGGGAGTGAAGCTGTGAAGCAGCGACAAGATCCCATACCTTTAGAAAGGATAACGGGTCTAAAGCCTGTGATACAAACCTTGGTTAAGAATGGTCTTCTGGAACTCTGTCTGTCACCCTATTACACTCCAATTTTGCCAGCACAGAAGGCAGGTGGTACCTATGGGCTGGTACAAGATCTAAGAAAAATGAATGAAACAATTCCCAAGCGACGCCCCCTGGTTCCGAACCCCTATGCTTTAATGAGCCTGATCCCACAGGAACATGAAGGGTTTAGTGTGATCGACCTAGAAAATTGCTTTCCTGGACCTGCTCTTGGGACTCAGGGAGTTGAGATCTTTTTGCCTTTGATTGAGAGGACCCCGAAATGGGATGCAAGCAGCAAAAAAGCTTCCTGCGGGATCCCGCCCCTTGTACAGATTGCTGTATTAGTCATTGTCACTGTCTGTCTTTGTAACTGGTCGATGTTTGTGTTGTAAAAACGTTACCTGTGGAATTCCAGTCCCTGCTTGAGGCAGCCTTGTCTTGCTGGGGGACGCTGGTCACGACTCTTGCCCGGGGAACTCGGTGTTCCCGTGCCCTGGGGAAGCAGGTGGACTCCATCACCCAGCCACACCCAGGGCATTTTCACCCGGTACCGAAGAGCGGCTGGGATAAGCAGCTGCTATGGGATGAAGGGGGTCCAAAGAAATTCTGGAAAAGACCATTCGCGGTCGTATTTTGGCTCAGTGGAGAAACGCCACCTATCAGCCGGGGGGAATGTGGGAATGGAATGCTGTTTCTGCAGTTGGAACGAACAAGAGGAGTCTTTTGTGGTCTGTGCTGCCATCTGTTGTCCTTTGTGGGTACTAACAGTTCTTTCTGGGTTTCTCTTCATTCCGACAAAGGGGGGTCTCTAATAGTGCCGTTAGGTAAACTTTCCATGTTGTGGCATGCTTAGTAGGTAGGTGAAGTAAGGAACAAGTAATTAACAAGTACAAAGGCTGCAGCTTTTGTATGATAGACTACAAAGCGTATTGAAAGGCTATTCTGTTTTGCCAGGAGGCTCTTAGCAAAAGAACAACAGACTTAGCAAGCAGCAGAGAAGCCAGGGCCTCCGCATGAGGTCGAACTGTCTCACTCTTGGCTCAAGAGGGATGCAAGAGATACTTCCCTCCATCCTCCTTCCAGCCTTCTCTCTGTCCTAGGACGAGCAGGTGTCCGGGAGTGGTGGCCTAGTGTTGAGTAAGCAAGGGTTGGAAGTCAATTAATTAGCAGTATACGCTTAGCTAGCAACACTTTACGTTTAGCCAGGATCTGTACGTTTAGTTGAGCGTCGGGAAGACTGTGAACCTGAAGTACTCAGCCAATGAGGAACCAGGGGAGGAAGAGAGAAGCGTCGGCTAATGGGGCTGAAAAGATGTCATCCTGTTTTCTGCGTGCCATTGCAATTGCAAATAAAATCTGCTTTATCAGAGATGCCGTGCTGATGAATTCTTGGGGTATTTCCAAGAGGAGCCTCGAGTGAGAGCCCGGAAACATAGATGAAGTAAGAGGACCAGTTTTAACCACTGAGTGTTCTAATCACGAGAGTAAGCACGGGGTGTCTGTGGAAACTGGAGAACTGTCTTGTCTGATTCGTGGGCTTGGAAGGGAGTGGGACCAACTGTTTGGATGGATTAAGGAAGTGTAATTGTTAATGGTATATGGAAGCGTAACTGAGGGTATGTGGTAGTGTAATTGAGGGTCCGAATAGCGAAATAGTGTAAAAAGGCAAAAGGGTGAAAGGAAAGGTGAGTTTATGTGCGCTGGCCCAAGAGCAACCCCTGCAGAACGCTCGGAGTGAGAGAGAGAGCCAGGGCCGGAGACTGCCATTGTATACAGTGCTGCTCGCAAAAGGGGGGTGGGCAATGGAAGTGAGGATAGCCCTCATCTGCAGGGAGCTAAGGAAACCCAAAATCCAGTGTTAGCACTGCAAGCCTCCGGAAGGGAGGAGCTGAAACCGAAACGTAATGCTAGTCGGTTCTGTAATGATGAGAGTTTGGAAAATGAAGAAGGTTTGGGAAAGACACAGGCTGAGGAAGGCAAATCACAAGGAGCGAGGTGTAACAGGGATGTCAGGACCGAAGAGAGGCAAGCGATATGGGAAAACTGACAGAGGAACAGAGATATTGGACAAGCCTTGAATTAAGGAAAATAAGTCAGGTTAAAAGCTATTTATGTGCTTTCATGGGGTGCTGAATCGGCAGCTGCAGATGTGGCCTTGCGAAGCCAGCTTTTGGCTGCCCATAACCGATGCTTTTCTACAGGCTTAGATAATGAGTGCAGACAGCGGGTGTCCTGTTTCCCCAAGTGACATTGTTCAGGTACCCTATGTCTGGAATGCAGACAGCGGGCGAGGACAGTAAACCACAAATTAACAAAGAAGGAGCAGATAGGTGGAAGGAGTCGTAGCCGATGAGACGACCGGCCAAAGCCAGCCAAGGGTCCTCCAACCTGACCCAGCTCAAAGAGCACACAGTGAGGAAGACGACAGCCTTCATGAGAAAGACCACCAAACAACCACCGAGAGATACGACGCGTGTGCAGACTCCCACACTGGACAACCCTCTTTTACCTACTGTATCTGAATAAACTCTTTACTTTCTTATGTTTGTTCTTTTTCGGCCTTTCTTGAGATCCGGAAAATGTAAAAACATCTAGTTTTCATGTCCATTCTAGGGGAAATATGTCTTTCTAAGCACGGGCTTTGTCACTCAGGAAAAGCCAAGCTATGAGTAGATTTGCCTTTCAAAATAGAAAAGCATCTTCTGAAATTCACTCAAACGCATCTCTGGGGTTTTGCCAATTAGGTCACATTTGAGCTCGCAATACAGAGAAGCAAGACTGACAAACAGTAGCCAGGCTTCTACTTGGGGTCTGCCTTTTGTCAGTGGAATTGCCCTCTATCTTAGGAAGTGGATAGATCAATCCCCCAGCAGAAGAAACTGGGCAGGGGAGGCAGCTGACCGGCAGGGCTGAGCAAGGACCTGCAGCTTAAACTGAGGGAAAAGAGGGAAACGGACAGAAAGTGGAAGCAGGGTTGTGTGGCCTGGGAAGAATAGAGGGACGTTGTCCACACGTGAAGAAATAAGACTGGGAAAGCCAAGGCACAGGTAGAGCTGAACTTGGCGAGGGACGTGAAAAATATCACCAAGGGGTTCTACAGGTACATAAGCAGGAGGAGACAGGCCAAGAAGAGTGTTCCCCCTCTGATAAATAAGAACGGACAGCTGGTTTCCTCAGACATGGGTAAAGCTGAGGTGCTCAAGAAGTGCTTTGCCTCGGTCTTCACAGGTGGTCCGGCTCCTCCCCATGTCTGCCAGGACCCTGAAGATCTAGGCGTGGGTGAGAGGCGCAGGTTCCATCTCACTGTCCGAGACCTCCTCATGAAATTGAACATATATACGTCCACGGGACCGGATGACATCCATCCCAGGGTTCTGGAAGAGATGGCTGATGTGGTTGCCGAGCTGCATTGTTAAGAAAGGCAGAAAGGAAGACCCGGGCAACTACAGGCCGGTGAGCCTCACCTCTGTGCCTCAGAAGAGCATGCAGCACATCCTCCTAGAAGGAGGCACATACATGTTAAGGCACATATGAGAGGAAGAGGTGATTCGAGACAGCCAGCATGGCTTCACCAAGGGCAGTTCGTGCCTGACCAATCTGGTGGCTTCCTATGATGGAGTGACGGCTTCGGTGGACGGGGGAAGGGCAATGGATGTCATCTACCTGGACTTCTGCAAAGCCTTTGGTGTTGTCTTTCACCACATCCTTCTCTCTGAATTGGAGAGGCATGGATTTGAAGGCTGGACGCTTTGGTGGATTAAGAATTGGTTGGCTGGTCGCAGCCAAAGGGTTGTGATCAACAGATCTGTGTCAGGGTGGAGGCCGGTCACAAGCGATGTCCCTCAGGGGTCGGTCTCGGGACCGGTGCTCTTCAACATGTTCATCAGTGACACAGACAGTGGCATGGAGTGCACCCTCAGCAAGCTTGCAGATGACACCAAGCTGAGTGGTGCAGTCGATACGTTGGAAGGAAGGGAAGCCATCCAGAGGGACCTAGACAGCCTGGAGAAGTGGGCTCATGACAACCTAATGAGGTTCATTAAGGCCAAATGGAAGGTGTTACGTTTGGGCCGGGGCAATCCCAGGTGTTTATGCAGACTGGGTGAAGAACCCCTTGAGAGCAGCCCTGTGGAGAAGGACTTGGGGGTCCTGGTGGACGAGCAGCTGGACATGAACCAGCAGTGTGCAGTCCTAAAGGGAGCCTATAAACAGGAGGGGAGTCAACTCTTGGAAAGGGTAGATAATAGCAGGACAAGGGGAAATGGTTTTAACTTGAAGGAGGGAAGATTTAGGTTGGATGCCAGAGGGAAGTTCTTCACTATGAGAGTGGTAAGGAGCTGGAACAGGCTGCCCAGAAGGGCTGTGGTTGCCCTGTCCATGCCTGGAGCTGTTCAAGGCCAGGTTGGATGGGGCCCTGGGCAGCCTGGTCCAGGATTCAGTGTGGAGGCTGGTGGCCCTGCCTGTGGTGGGGGAGTTGGAGATTCGTAATCCTTGAGGTCACTTCCAACCCGGGCTGTTCTGTGGTTCTGTGATTCTGTGAATATCCAGAAACTGTATGGGCAGTCCCATACTTTAGCCACTGCCCACATGGTTTTCTGCTCCTCATGTCATAGTTTCCAATGCAGGCAGTGGGCGATGACTTCTGCTGATGTGTTTTCCAGTCATCTAACTTAAGCCAATGTGTTAGCTTCATCATTAGCCTGCCAGGTGACTGCAAGGCTTGATGTCTGGGGACACAGCCTTTCCTCATATGCGAGAAGCTCCAGGCCCCTACTCATCTCTGTGGCCATTCGCTGGACTCTCTCTAGAAGTTCCCTGTGTTTTTTTAACTGGGGAACCCAGAACTGGACTTACTACTCCCAATGTGGCCTCACCAGGGCAGAGTAGAGGAGGAGGACCACCTCCCTTGACCTGCTGGCCGGAGTCTTCCTAATGCACCCCAGGATACCATTGGCCTTCTTGGCCACAAGGGCACGCTGCTGGCTCACGGAAAATCTGTTACCTACCAGGAAATCTAGGTCCTTTTCTGCAGAGCTTAGGTCAGCCCGTAACCTGTACTCTATTCGGAGCCAAGACTAGCCTCTCAACAGAAAAAACTGTGAAACCGTTCTTACCAAATGTCCCCACTACACAGACACACCACCCTGCCGCAGCACCACCACCAGATACCCAAAGCCAGTATCTGGTGAATTTATCCACCGTCATAAAAGGGGTGGCCTGTTTGCCGTCCCCCAACACAATCTTTTCCTTCTGTGTTGCTTGTTTGTTTGTTTGTTTTGTCTCTAAGGCAAGAGGAAACTGCACTGCCACTCTATGGACGAGAGGCACTCTATGGACAAGAGAAACTCGCCTTAGTCACAAGGTAGACCGTGATTCTAAATGAGACCTTCTGAGCTCTCATGGATCTATGAACATCTATGAACAGCATCTCCCCTGAACTGGGACACTCCCCAGGTACTACCAAATCCTATGCCTCTGTTCCGCAGGAGTAGCTGTCGAGATATTTTACCAGATCCACATATTTCTGTTTATTTCTGTACGTAGGAGCATATGTGTTTTGTATCTGTCCATACGTACATAGACTAACCAGAGAATTATAGAATCCTCAGAGCTGGAAGGAACTTTTACAGATCATCTAGTCCACCTCCCCTGCAATCAACTGGGATCACAGCTCAGTCTGCTTGCTCAGAGCCTGGCCTTGAAAGTCCGTCGTGATATACTTGAAGAAGTCAGTGATGTATCTGAAGATGATTCAAACTAATTCGGATCCAAACCATTGATTCAGCACCAAGGAAATGACTTTGATGGCAATTCTCACAATTTAGCTGCTGGTGCTGTGAAAGTATTGGAAAAGGCTGCCAGTTCAGGTTTTCTCTCTTGTTGATGTGTGCAAATTCAGATTTCCCAGGCTGCATTTTAGTAGCAGTTAACCCATCTTTGCCAAGGGAACATTTCAGACCAATCGTTGCAACCTTGCCAAAGAGCTGTCATTGAAATAAGGCTAACGATCGCAATAGGCTAAGATACTAAACCAAATACGACCGAGATTGAGAAAAGCACAGAGGCAAGTAAGAGCCTGCCGTAGTTTGGTGTGTGTGCCTAATCTCCGGAGGATGCTGTACGAGCTGCACGTTTGTTGTAACTTCTGCGTGCGCGCGTGCTGATGAAATTCACAATTATCCTTCCAAACTCCAGCAGAGGGCGATATTTTCCCATATTTTCCCACCACCATTTTCCCATGATGGTGGCCTACCCGGGGGTGGTGTCCTGTGATGCAGAGACCTGCGCGGCCTCTCGCCTGCCCAGCTACTGCTTCAGAGCGTTACCAAAGAGAAACTTGAAAGGCGTTATCAGTCCCACCACTGTCTATCAATACGTGGGGACCACCGAGAAGCAGTAAGTGTTCTCTGAGCTGTGCACGTGAGGGGAGAGGGGCCTCAGGGGTACGACCTTGGCCGTGCAGAGGGCTCGAGTTCTGCAGCGAGACCAGGCTGCTCTCCCACAGACCTCCCTTGCCTGTGGCTGAGAAAATTGGAAGCCCTGGTGCGGGTCTGCTTTCTGCCTCTGTGCCCTTGTGCCTCTTGCTGCTAAGAGTGTGGAAATGATGGCACCGGGATGGGGAAGGCTGGCCTGTCTTTGGACACACAGGGTAGCCTTGCGTTCTTTGTCCGAGCGGCTTCTTCAGTACAGCCTGGCTTCTTTCCTCATCTTGGATTTCTTTGGTTGTTGCCTCCGGCAAGGGACTTTTGTTAGCTTCGGCTGTCGTGCTGTGGCTGCTGGGCTTCCTTATGCTCGAGGCTGTGCTGGTGTGTCACCTTGAGCTTTGGCCAGGGGAACATGCTCGGAGTAAGATGCTGCTTGAGAGGGGGGTCTCCACTCCTCCACAACAGGCTCTGCGTGCTCCGGCTTCTGACCCACTAGGCGACTCCTGTTTGCTCTTCTCCCCCTTCTAGACAACGTGACGTGGGCGTTGCCGAGGAGAGGTCACCCTATGGTCCCTTGCTGGGTAGGTGGAGAACTCATCCGAAGCCCACTTGCTTCCCTTTGCCCAGTGCTGGGGGCTCTGCAGTGGGCTGCCCCTGGCACACAGCTGAGCGCCATGCAGCCGCTTTCTCGCTTCCTCCTTCCCTCCCTCCCTCCCTCTCTGCTGCGGGATGGGGGAGAGAAGTGGAGGGGCTCCCCACTTTTCAGCACGCTGCAGCAGCTCATTTCCTTGTGGGTCTGCACAGGTCGGGAGGCAGAGATTGACCGCTTTGAATGCTGCTTGGAGGCCTATGAGCATTTGGAAGAACCACACGTCCTGGCATTTGTGGGCATGCCAGGCTCTGGAAAGAGCCACTTACTTGCCGAGCTGGCCATTTTAGGCCGGGCTGCTGGGCACAGGTAAGCACTGTGGAGCTGTCGCTTTGGCACCCCTCCGCCACCCATCCCCTGGCCTTTGCTGAACAGCGCAGTTCGGGTGCTGCTGTGCCCAGCCCTTGCACTGCAGCCTCCCAAAAAAGCATGCAGCCTCCCTACCGGGAGGCAATTCTGGATCTCAGCGCCTTCTGCTTTTGCACCGCAGGGTCATTGCTGTGGAACGGACAGAGGAGAACTTGAAGCAGCCCTTCTCTGCCATCCGTCTGCTGGTGGCCAGGGCACTGGGTCTCCAGGCCGGTGAGACTTGCAGTGACAGGCAGCGCGCCCTGCAGACCGTGCTCCAAGGCACAATAGAAGAGAGCAGCTATTGCTTGCTCAACGATGTTTTCTTAGTGGAGGTGAGAGCGAAAGGCTGTCCTGCTTGGATGCTCTGCTGGGAGCAGCTCAGCTCAGGGCTGGGACTCGCGGGGCTCGTACCCCACCTGTCTGATTCCTGTGCCCAGGAGTCTCCCTGTGCGTGGGGTGCTCCTGTGCCACGCATGTGCCCTGGGTCTCGTTCAGCAACCTGGAAGTGGCATTGAAGAGGGGCTGGTGCTGGCCGCACGCAAGAGCAGAGGCATTCTGCTCTGCAGTCTTGCTTTGCGGGATAGGTGTGCCTAGACCCTCAGCTATGTTCCTCTCTGTCTTTCCTGGACAGTTTCCCATCACAGACGAGGTGTGCAGGATGCGTCACACTGAATGGAACAGTGCGTTCCACCTGACTTGTACGCAAGTGCTACAGAAGGTGAGCACGTCTCCCTCCTCCCGCCTCACAGGAGCCAAACAACCGTGCTGGCTGCGGGCTCCGCGCTGGAGCTGCCTGAGGGGGTGGCAGGATGAGGCGCCCGGGTCATGGCCCTTCAAGAACTTTGCCCAGCTTCTCTCCTTCTGCCGGGGAACTGATGTTAGAGGAGGCCTTACAGTCTCTCAGAAGCAAAGTTGCTAAACTCCTGGAGAGGGAGGTGGCCGAGGAGAGGCTTCTGGCTATCCCCTTGTCTTGAGGAGAGAAAGTCCTCCCCAGAAGAGGAGAATCCACCAGATTCCACTCAGAACCACCTGTTTATTTTTTTTTTTTCAGGTGCTTGGAGGGGAATTTGGCATATTTTTCGTCGACAACGCCCACTTCGTGGACTCTGAGTCCTGGTCTATCATGTGGCCCCTGCTCCAAAGCGTCACGGTCCTTATGGTCATGAGCTTAGCTCCGGGCCATGACAGAGCAGAGGACATTTTCAAAGCTGCCACAGACAGCACAACATTGGAGAGAATCACCTGTCTTCGTCTGGAAGGGCTGAAAGCTTCCGACGTGGTGCGGAAAGCCTGCCAGGAGCTTGGAGTGCGCAGCATCCCCAGGGAGCTGGCAAAGTAAAGCCAAGTCGGGGAGCTCTTCTGAAGGGGTTGCATTTATGCTGACCACGGCTGGGAATCGCCCTGCAAAAAAGGCAGCCACGGGGCTGATGGGTCTCTCCTTAAGCCTGGCCATAGCAGGTGTGAGCTGAGAATGGGCAACTGCCACGAGGCAGCAGAGTGTGGATGGTGTCAGCCCTTTGCTGTTGCCGTGGCTTGCTCTTCTGTGCTTTAGGCACTGTCCAGCAGCCTTTCCTGATGGATTCCCAGGAACGCTGTGGGTCTGGGGGGCCCCAGGCACTCACGCCCCATCCAGAAGCCAGGCGTAGCCATGTTGAAGAGGCTGGTTAGCCTACGAGACCCGAGTGACTCACCACCCACCAGAACTGTGCTGCACCTTACTTCCCTGGTGTCGGTTGTGCTCCTGCCCAGGTTCCTGATCCAGAGAAGC
Organism: Gallus gallus; assembly: GCF_016699485.2. Taxonomy (NCBI): domain Eukaryota; kingdom Metazoa; phylum Chordata; class Aves; order Galliformes; family Phasianidae; genus Gallus; species Gallus gallus. The sequence continues at coordinate 74,327,755 of NC_052572.1, forward strand.
TCTGGCATCCCATATTACTGTGAGGAACTGCTGCGCTCCCTGCGTTGCAACAACATGCTCTTGTTGCACACCGGGAGGCCGAAGGAAGGAGAGGACAGCTGGCAGAGCCTGATGGGTAAGCACCCTTGTTGCCGATCAGCTGTTGGCTGTGGTGCATCCTCTCCCGCACAGCCGCACCTTGCTGCTCCCTTGGCAAAACACCGGCTCAGCTCCTTGTTCATGCTCCCCATGCTCTCCCTGTCTTCTGCAGCCAAGGCATCACCCGCTGTCACAGCTGCCTCAAGCCCAGGTACCGGGAGTGACGGCAAAAGGATGTGTGCCATCAGACCAGACGTGAGCCTGGAGACCCCCATGCTGCCGTTTGCCTTGAAAGGTGAGGAGCTGAGCAGCGCTCGTCCAGTTTGTGGCTGTGCCCCAGCTTCGTTTCCCGGGGTGCAGGTGAGAGAGAGGCTGAGCACCTGCGTGCTGCAGAGTCACCCCCTCAGCCTCAGGGCTCAGCCAGGAAGGTGACTCCAGTCCAAGCAGGCTGTGGTTTTCCCCTGTTGGCAGTGGACCAGCTCTGAGCTGACCGGTGAGCTGCACACCATGGGTGGGGGAGCTCTGAGTCCAGCTCTGGGCTGGTGAGAATGCTTTGTGTTCTCTGTGTGCACTGCTGGCTATGAACCCAGTGCAGACCTAGTAGGTCCCCCTAGTAGGTGGGACGTGCATACCTGCTGGACCGTGCCCTCCCCATCACCGGTTGGGAGCATTTGTCTGTCTGAGTGTCTCTGTTTTCCCTGGCTCCTGTGACCTGTGACTGGGGGGGGGAAGCAAAGCCATCTTGAAGATACCAACCCTGGGCTCTGGTTGCCCAGCAGGTGCCGTCCTGAGGAAGGGAGGCCAAAGTCCTCCCCGTTTGCTCAGGTGAAACTCTCCGGCTTCTCCAACCTCAGGCTCAGGGACAGGCAAGACAGAGATGTGTTGCTTCTTCTTGGCAGAGATTGCGCTGGCTGAGCTGGACCGGATGGATCTACAGAAGCAGATGGTTCTGAAGTTTGCAGCCATCATAGGGCCGGTGTTTACAACCCAGCAGCTGGTTCACATCCTTCCCATCTCTGTAAATCAGTGGATTAATCCACTGCTGGACATGCTGGTGAAGGACAACATCCTGAAGCGGCTGAAGAAGACAGAGGAGCCAGAAGACGTGCAAGGTGCTCCAGAGGGGCCGGCCACCTCCGGGCAGGCAGGAAGCGGTAAGTGGTGGCTGCAGCGTGAGCCCAGGAGCGCTGGGGCTCCACAGGGCCCTGCTCACGCACCTTTGTGCAGAGGGAGATTCTCAGTGGCTGTTGGAAGTGCCTCTGCCACTGTGCTAGCAGGCGCTGGTCGGAGCCCGGGCTGGGCTCAGACGGCAGCAGCACTCACCCAAGTGTGGCCTTTGCCCCAGTTGGGGCAGCCTTGAGGTCTGGCCCCCGCTTTGGCTGAGGCCAGGACTCATTGCCTTGCAGCGGTGGAGAGGCCCTCCGTGAACACGGGGTCCAGAAAACAACAGTCTGACGTCCTGGCCTTCTGCGCCCCACTGCTGTGGGAGGCGACGTACGAGCTGTGGCCCACGAGGGAGAGGGTGAACATTCACCGCCAGTGTGCCGCCTTCCTGGAGAAGCATGCGCACAAATGCCAGAGGTGCCACGGAGGGGACTTTGTGGCCTTCCACCGCTTCGGCGTCTCCAGCCCCCAGAAGCAGGGGAGCTGCCAGGGCTCTGCTGATGAGGATGACTGCTGCAGCTGGGAGGCCTTGGTAGTTGCTGGAGAACACCTGAGGAGGGCCAGGACCCACCCTGCAGAAGGCGAGATTCTGGCAGAGGGCGAGCAGACAACTCTGCGGGCCGAGGACGGTGGCGAGTGCTCCTGCCAGTGCGAAGCCATCGCCGAAGCAGTGCTTGTGCCCCTGGCTCGCCACTACAGGGCAATGGGCAGCACTTCCCAAGCCCTCTATTATGTGCTGGAGTGTGCGGCTGCCTACCTGCACGTCTCCAACAGCTACATGGTGAGTTACCCTGCTAGCCAGCACGAGCTGCATTAGCAGGGAGGAGGCCTGAGGGCTGGCCGCAGGCTCTGCACCAATGCTCACCTGCTGTCTGTGTGCTTGTTGCAAGGCCCTCATGAAGCTGAGCGAAGCAGAGGCTCTGAGGAGCTCCATCAAAAAGGAAGGAAATGCCATCGACCGCTTTGAGGAGGCCATCTTCTTCAGCCTCAAAGGAGAGGTAAAGAGGCAGGTAAAAGCGGAGGGTGTCCGAAGGGATGCAGCCATACGCTTCCCCTGCTGGCAGGGAATGTTCCTGCCACAGCCAGCCCCTGGTCCATTTCTGCAGTCTCTGCAGGTCTTGGGCAAGTCCTCCACATCTGCATGCCTTCCTCTTCCTGTACAGGTCTGCAGTAACGTGGGATGTGTGAAGCTGGCCAAGGAAATGAGCAGGCAGGCGCTGAGACTGCTGGAAAAGCGGTTCCCCCGGACTCGTGCCGGGGCCTTTGTCAAGTCTCTGTGGGAAGGGTTGAAGCGTGCTCCTCAGGCCACAGGCAGAGCGTCCTTCCTTCCCCAGGAGGCTCGGTAAGCAACAGAAGGGACAACGCGGGAGAGGAAGAGCCCTTTTGTACCTGCTCTCACGCATCCAGGCCCAGGCCTGCCCGGGTTTCAGCCCATTCCCAAGCCTTAGCAGGACTGAGGCATTCAGGCGTGATGTGTGGGTAGAGCCAGGGATGGCGCTGCCTCACGCTGCCTCCCCTGCACAGCACAGGAGAAGAATGCACACCTTTGGGTAAAAAGCAGCTTGTGCTGAGGGATGCTGTCACGGAGTCATCTAGATAAATCCCTTCTTCCAGCAATGTATCTGGCTAGCCCCACCGCCCTGCTTTCCCTTGCCCTGTCTGACTCAGTGCTCCACAGCTGTGCCTCTGGGCCCAACGGTTTCTCTTGCGTGGCAGGAGGAAGAAGCAAGCCTGGCTGGTTCAGCGGAGCAGATGCCTCTCCTTGCTCGAGGACCTCTACAGCCAGGAGGGCACATCTGGCGGACAGAGGTTCTCCCGCCTGGCAGCACTCATGAAGGCCAACACGGACAGCAAGATGCACTCCTATCAGGCAGCAGACTCACACATTGGACAAGCCTTGAATTAAGGAAAATAGGTCAGGTTAAAAGCTATGTGCTTTCATGGCGTGCTGAATTGGCAGCTGCAGATGTGGCCTTGCGAAGCCAGCTTTTGGCTGCCCATAACCGATGCTTTTCTACAGGCTTGGACAACGAGTGCAGACAGCGGGTCTCCTGTTTCTCCAAGTGACACCGTTCAGGTACCCTACGTCTGGAATGCAGACAGCAGGCTAGGACAGTAAACCACAAATTAACAAAGAAGCAACGGATTGGTGGACGGAGTTGTAGCCGATGAGAGGACCGGCCAAAGCCAGGTGAAAGAATACAGTGAGGAAGACCATGGCCTTCATCAGAAAGACCACCAGACAACCAGCAAGAGATACCACGCATGCGTAAAAGAACTGAGACGTGGGGGGGGGGAGGAAGGGGGAAATGTCAGTCTTCTGGGGACTCATCGTAATAACCCAGCCTCTTCTTGGACAGCTAGTGCATATGTAAGCAGCTTGTTTTTGAAGTATGTGCCTTTCCTGACCTGTGGTATGCAGGCTTGGAGGGATTACCCCCCTGCATCCGGCGTGTGCGCAGCGCTGAGTAAACATACCTGCTTTATAACTACTCTGTGGTTATAGAGTGTGATTCCGCACGCCAATTTGGCGAGCCAGCCAGGAGGCTCTTTGCTGGGCCGTGGGGCTGGTCGGCCCAGGAGGCGCTTCTGGTGCGCCCCGAGAGATTCTCGGAGAAGACTCCCTGGGCCAACACATCCACCATGGAGCAGGGAAAGAGCCCCGGCTGCGGACCAGGTATGTTGGGAACAGGGAAGCCGTAAGTCGTAAGCGCGAGAAGTAGATTGTGTTTTTGCAGTGGAGATTTCCAGTATTTCCGTATGTAGCACTTCTGCAGGGCTCCCCGCCGCTACAGGCTAGTCAGGCCGTCGTCAGCCCAGCTCTTGTATTCGTGCAAAGGGCATCAAACACAGTCTGCTGCCTCACACGGGGCACCATTTGTTGCCTTCTGCAACTGTGATGTTAGCCACCTGTGTCAGCCCTCTTGCACACACTGACCAATTACCTGATCAGGGCCAAATGACTGCAGACGCACACCAATATGATGAGCAGCAAAATGGCGTCTACTCACTACTAAGCACAGCTTATATACCTTTACTTAAGCTATCGTGCCCTGTCTTGATTTGTCCGTACCGGATCTTAGCCCCTTACTACAATTCCTTATTTGGCTCCTATTGTCTCCTCATTCCTTCGCCTTCTTATCTGGTTTACTTTGTTAGCGAGGACAGTCTGTCTGAGCACAACAGCACCCTTTCACTGTGCTTAGGGAGAGGCCTATCCCGTACAGCACGTATCCCCATCAAGCGCCTACTACAACATCTCCCCCTCCCTAAGCTAAATATTCCTTACACACATGCCTCACCCGTACATTGCGAAGCAATGCAAAGCGCCTAATGCTAAATACATTTCAGCAAACTATCTCCACTATCCCTCCACAGCGATCCTTAAGCAAACATCAGAGCAACAGGGAGTCCTTTCCCGTCATAACCCGACTCCCCGTGCCCGGTCAAGCCTTGCCCTGTTACAGCACGAACGCAACAACCTAAACCCTTCTACAACCTTTCACGCAGTCTATGATACTCAATCCGATGGTCAAAAGTCTTTTCCATCACTCGTTGCAAGGAGTTCTGCAAGCATCCTACAAAGCATGGAAGGCAGATTAGAATACATATAAAGATTGCGAGCCCTATTGCGAGAACCTTACGCAATTGCTTTAATCATGAACCCACTCCCCCAAACAGTCTGTGCAATTTCCGAAATGGTCACTCTCTTCTTTAATCTTCTGTGTATGTTCTTGCATCCATTATAGTTGTTTATGACACACTGTGATCGCCAGGGACACCATAAACATCAGCAACATCGGAAGTGTCAGTGTTGCAGGTGTGGTACTCCTCTTGATGAGTAGTTCTCGATCCCGTCGTCCGTCCCTCAGTTGTTCTGGAGTTAGCTTCAGTTTGCCAATGAAGAATTTCTGTAGAAAAACTTCTACCTAGACTCAGTTTTGGCAGATATGTTACTTATATCTGGTGTTAGTTTTCATGATGGTACCCACAGAATTTCCCCAGATTCATGATGTTTAACTGCCGCATACCCGACAACGGATACCCTTTAGCAAGCCCTTCCTGCGACCAGGAGGCCCTGACTGACCTCCCCCAGAGGGGCATTGTGCTCTAACGTGGCCATACTGGCCGCATCGGAAACACAGCCCTTGCTGCTGCAGCGATCTTTGCTGTCGCGGGCCAACAGCTGCAACTATAGCTGCGGCTAGCCCTTCATTAGTTAAATGAGCCACCTTGAGCTTATCTAAGACATACTGAATAATTTCTCCCAGGGTATTAAGCGTACTCGGGCCAGCTCGTAGCAATGCCTTAACACTGTCATGTGATTTCTGACGCAGGCAGTCAATGATCACTGGCCCTTGGGCTGGTTTCGGGAGATCAGACCCCTCTGCAGCAGCTAAAAGCCTGTCTGCAAAGCTTTGAAAGGATTCATTCGGGCCCTGGGTAATATCTGTGCACGGAGCAGGTGGTTCAGCTTTATGCACGAGTTTATTAAACGCTTCCACCATTGCATCTGTGGCTGCTATTAGCTCCCCGGTCTTAGTTTCGTTAACTGGCCCTGGGGCGAAGCCACTCCCACGGCCTTCCCTGAAAGCCGCGGGACGCCGGTTCCACACAGGGAGCGGCCTGGGCCGACCCCCGCCGCCCCGGCAAGCCCCCTCAATTCGGCCATCCAGTCCATCTCCCATAACGTCTATTGGACCGGCCTGAGCACCATACGCACTAAGTTTGTGATGTCGTTGGGGAGGAGAGGCCCCAGTGCAGCCAAAGCCTGTAGTGCATTTAACATCAGAGGCGATTTCAGGCCTCTTTTATCCATAAATTCCACCAGGCGCGCAACACCCCCGGGGTCAGGCGGCACCCATTCGGGACCATGATCACTCACAATCACCGGGAATGCCTCTGGAACTATACCCTCCCCCAAAGCCTCCGATCTAATCCGATTCCAGTCCGTCATTTGATCCCTCCCCCGCCACTCAAAGCCAGTCCATTCTTTCTCCGCTACACTATCACTCGCACTACCGCCCCTGGGAGTGACCAGAGACGGTAGGCTATGCCCCCTGTCCGCATTGGACGGACCTTTTGTCTGGTCCCTCCCCTTGTGGGCAGTAAGTTGATCCTGCTCATGTAGATCACAGCTTCCTCCGCCTCTTTGACTCAGGTAACACTGACGTACTTCTGATAAAGGATACAACGTTCCGCCTGAGCGGTCCGGATACGGGGGCGGGGAACGAGACAACAAACATCCGATCTCTTGTTGTCTCCTTTTGAACTGGGCGCGGTCGGCTCCCCCGGCGCTATCTCACTAACGGTCACTGGCGGCTCCGTCTCCTCTCGGCCCCTGCAAGAAACTGCTCCCGAGTCCCCATCGGACCCCACTGAGTCCGGTGTCTCGCCTCCACCGCCGAGACCCAAAAGGTATCGAGCCTCTGCCAATACCTTTCCCTCCACTCTGGCCGCGTTCAACGCCCCCAGTATCAGACCCCAAGTTTTTAACTCCGACCCGCCCTCCTGAGCACTCAAAATATGTTGCGCGAACTCAGAGGTGAGGTCATCCCACCTCCGGTGATCAAGAATCTCGTGGGGGGCTTTAACCTCCCCCTCCTGCTCTAACCGGGAAATAACTGCGTGGATATCCTTCTTAGAAGGAGCATAATTGCCAAAGTAATCCTTACAAAACTGAAGCAATACCTTAAGAACATGTTCCATAGTCAGTTCCCCGCCGTCACCTCGGTCTTCTGCAGGGCTCCCCGCCGCTACAGGCTAGTCAGGCCGTCGTCAGCCCAGCTCTTGTGTTCGTGCAAAGGGCATCAAACACAGTCTGCTGCCTCACACGGGGCACCATTTGTTGCCTTCTGCAACCGTGATGTTAGCCACCTGTGTCAGCCCTCTTGCGCACACTGACCAATTACCTGATCAGGGCCAAATGACTGCAGACGCACACCAATATGATGAGCAGCAAAATGGCGTCTACTCACTACTAAGCACAGCTTATATACCTTTACTTAAGCTATCGTGCCCTGTCTTGATTTGTCCGTACCGGATCTTAGCCCCTTACTACAATTCCTTATTTGGCTCCTATTGTCTCCTCATTCCTTCGCCTTCTTATCTGGTTTACTTCGTTAGCGAGGACAGTCTGTCTGAGCACAACAGCACCCTTTCACTGTGCTTAGGGAGAGGCCTATCCCGTACAGCACGCATCCCCGTCCAGCGCCTACTACAACAGCACGTAAACAGGAAAACGCCTTCATTTATTATGTTACTGTTTTGTTTTGCCTCCTTTGGAGGAGGAGTCCACATACGCTGCTTGTTGGATTTAGGGAGTGCAGCGGTCAATCATGGCTAGATAAAATTCCGTAGATAAGGAAGAACAGAGAAACCCCCGACGGGATCCTTTAAGCTGTGTGCTCCCTGTACTTTTCCCTAGGATTAAACTCACTCACTTTCCTCTACGCAGCGGTGTTCCCCCCCTTGCCGTCCTGGCCTCGAGTCAAGTCCTGTACCTACAGGAGGGAGGCTGGAGACAGCTGACAGAGTGCAGGGTACTGGCTCAGATCAGCCCCTTAACAGCCCACCTGAACCGAGCTCTGTGACTAGTGCTGATACTGAAAAGATAGAGCTCTGCCAGCTTAAGAGAGAATCGGAACAATGCAAAAGGGAGGTTATAAATTCTCCCTTTCCTAAATCTAACACCATTATCCCCACTGGCACTTCCGTGTATCCTCTTAGGGAAGTTCCAATGTTATCAGGGGACAGAGGAGATGTAAACTCCCCACTTGCGAGTGGAGAGGTGAGAAATTTCAAAAGGGAAACGAAACCTTTAATGAAAGATCCTCTTGGATTAGCAGAACAGTTTGATCACTTCTTGCTCTTGGTCATCAATTCAGCTTATGAAATACTGGGATTTAATTTAACTGGGAACACCTTAGGAATAACGGAGGTAGAGGGATCAGGAATGATAGTTTCACTTTTTGAATTACTGCTGAATTAAAATGGGGAGATAAAATAGTCACAGGGCAGTTGTCTTGTGTGCCAGAAGCAGGGACCAATTCACTGGGGAGAGACTGAATAGTTAAAGGAGGACTGCAGTTGAGAACTTGTGAAACAGGTAGAAAGGTGTCAGTGAATCTGCTAAGAGCCGACGATGAAAAAAATAGATAAATGCAAAGGTGTGGGCAGGGCAAGGAAGCCGGGGTGGACTCACAATCACTCCCTGAAAAAAATAACTGTCCGAGGAGGGAGTGAAGCTGTGAAGCAGCGACAAGATCCCATACCTTTAGAAAGGATAACGGGTCTAAAGCCTGTGATACAAACCTTGGTTAAGAATGGTCTTCTGGAACTCTGTCTGTCACCCTATTACACTCCAATTTTGCCAGCACAGAAGGCAGGTGGTACCTATGGGCTGGTACAAGATCTAAGAAAAATGAATGAAACAATTCCCAAGCGACGCCCCCTGGTTCCGAACCCCTATGCTTTAATGAGCCTGATCCCACAGGAACATGAAGGGTTTAGTGTGATCGACCTAGAAAATTGCTTTCTGGACCTGCTCTTGGGACTCAGGGAGTTGAGATCTTTTTGCCTTTGATTGAGAGGACCCCGAAATGGGATGCAAGCAGCAAAAAAGCTTCCTGCGGGATCCCGCCCCTTGTACAGATTGCTGTATTAGTCATTGTCACTGTCTGTCTTTGTAACTGGTCGATGTTTGTGTTGTAAAAACGTTACCTGTGGAATTCCAGTCCCTGCTTGAGGCAGCCTTGTCTTGCTGGGGGACGCTGGTCACGACTCTTGCCCGGGGAACTCGGTGTTCCCGTGCCCTGGGGAAGCAGGTGGACTCCATCACCCAGCCACACCCAGGGCATTTTCACCCGGTACCGAAGAGCGGCTGGGATAAGCAGCTGCTATGGGATGAAGGGGGTCCAAAGAAATTCTGGAAAAGACCATTCGGGGTCGTATTTTGGCTCAGTGGAGAAACGCCACCTATCAGCCGGGGGGAATGTGGGAATGGAATGCTGTTTCTGCAGTTGGAACGAACAAGAGGAGTCTTTTGTGGTCTGTGCTGCCATCTGTTGTCCTTTGTGGGTACTAACAGTTCTTTCTGGGTTTCTCTTCATTCCGACAAAGGGGGGTCTCTAATAGTGCCGTTAGGTAAACTTTCCATGTTGTGGCATGCTTAGTAGGTAGGTGAAGTAAGGAACAAGTAATTAACAAGTACAAAGGCTGCAGCTTTTGTATGATAGACTACAAAGCGTATTGAAAGGCTATTCTGTTTTGCCAGGAGGCTCTTAGCAAAAGAACAACAGACTTAGCAAGCAGCAGAGAAGCCAGGGCCTCCGCATGAGGTCGAACTGTCTCACTCTTGGCTCAAGAGGGATGCAAGAGATACTTCCCTCCATCCTCCTTCCAGCCTTCTCTCTGTCCTAGGACGAGCAGGTGTCCGGGAGTGGTGGCCTAGTGTTGAGTAAGCAAGGGTTGGAAGTCAATTAATTAGCAGTATACGCTTAGCTAGCAACACTTTACGTTTAGCCAGGATCTGTACGTTTAGTTGAGCGTCGGGAAGACTGTGAACCTGAAGTACTCAGCCAATGAGGAACCAGGGGAGGAAGAGAGAAGCGTCGGCTAATGGGGCTGAAAAGATGTCATCCTGTTTTCTGCGTGCCATTGCAATTGCAAATAAAATCTGCTTTATCAGAGATGCCGTGCTGATGAATTCTTGGGGTATTTCCAAGAGGAGCCTCGAGTGAGAGCCCGGAAACATAGATGAAGTAAGAGGACCAGTTTTAACCACTGAGTGTTCTAATCACGAGAGTAAGCACGGGGTGTCTGTGGAAACTGGAGAACTGTCTTGTCTGATTCGTGGGCTTGGAAGGGAGTGGGACCAACTGTTTGGATGGATTAAGGAAGTGTAATTGTTAATGGTATATGGAAGCGTAACTGAGGGTATGTGGTAGTGTAATTGAGGGTCCGAATAGCGAAATAGTGTAAAAAGGCAAAAGGGTGAAAGGAAAGGTGAGTTTATGTGCGCTGGCCCAAGAGCAACCCCTGCAGAACGCTCGGAGTGAGAGAGCCAGGGCCGGACACTGCCACTGTAAACAGTGCTGCTCGCAAAAGGGGGGTGGGCAATGGAAGTGAGGATAGCCCTCATCTGCAGGGAGCTAAGGAAACCCAAAATCCAGTGTTAGCACTGCAAGCCTCCGGAAGGGAGGAGCTGAAACCGAAACGTAATGCTAGTCGGTTCTGTAATGATGAGAGTTTGGAAAATGAAGAAGGTTTGGGAAAGACACAGGCTGAGGAAGGCAAATCACTAGGAGCGAGGTGTAACAGGGATGTCAGGACCGAAGAGAGGCAAGCGATATGGGAAAACTGACAGAGGAACAGAGATATTGGACAAGCCTTGAATTAAGGAAAATAAGTCAGGTTAAAAGCTATTTATGTGCTTTCATGGGGTGCTGAATCGGCAGCTGCAGATGTGGCCTTGCGAAGCCAGCTTTTGGCTGCCCATAACCGATGCTTTTCTACAGGCTTAGATAATGAGTGCAGACAGCGGGTGTCCTGTTTCCCCAAGTGACATTGTTCAGGTACCCTATGTCTGGAATGCAGACAGCGGGCGAGGACAGTAAACCACAAATTAACAAAGAAGGAGCAGATAGGTGGAAGGAGTCGTAGCCGATGAGACGACCGGCCAAAGCCAGCCAAGGGTCCTCCAACCTGACCCAGCTCAAAGAGCACACAGTGAGGAAGACGACAGCCTTCATGAGAAAGACCACCAAACAACCACCGAGAGATACGACGCGTGTGCAGACTCCCACACTGGACAACCCTCTTTTACCTACTGTATCTGAATAAACTCTTTACTTTCTTATGTTTGTTCTTTTTCGGCCTTTCTTGAGATCCGGAAAATGTAAAAACATCTAGTTTTCATGTCCATTCTAGGGGAAATATGTCTTTCTAAGCACGGGCTTTGTCACTCAGGAAAAGCCAAGCTATGAGTAGATTTGCCTTTCAAAATAGAAAAGCATCTTCTGAAATTCACTCAAACGCATCTCTGGGGTTTTGCCAATTAGGTCACATTTGAGCTCGCAATACAGAGAAGCAAGACTGACAAACAGTAGCCAGGCTTCTACTTGGGGTCTGCCTTTTGTCAGTGGAATTGCCCTCTATCTTAGGAAGTGGATAGATCAATCCCCCAGCAGAAGAAACTGGGCAGGGGAGGCAGCTGACCGGCAGGGCTGAGCAAGGACCTGCAGCTTAAACTGAGGGAAAAGAGGGAAACGGACAGAAAGTGGAAGCAGGGTTGTGTGGCCTGGGAAGAATAGAGGGACGTTGTCCACACGTGAAGAAATAAGACTGGGAAAGCCAAGGCACAGGTAGAGCTGAACTTGGCGAGGGACGTGAAAAATATCACCAAGGGGTTCTACAGGTACATAAGCAGGAGGAGACAGGCCAAGAAGAGTGTTCCCCCTCTGATAAATAAGAACGGACAGCTGGTTTCCTCAGACATGGGTAAAGCTGAGGTGCTCAAGAAGTGCTTTGCCTCGGTCTTCACGGGTGGTCCGGCTCCTCCCCATGTCTGCCAGGACCCTGAAGATCTAGGCGTGGGTGAGAGGCGCAGGTTCCATCTCACTGTCCGAGACCTCCTCATGAAATTGAACATATATACGTCCACGGGACCGGATGACATCCATCCCAGGGTTCTGGAAGAGATGGCTGATGTGGTTGCCGAGCTGCATTGTTAAGAAAGGCAGAAAGGAAGACCCGGGCAACTACAGGCCGGTGAGCCTCACCTCTGTGCCTTGGAAGAGCATGCAGCACATCCTCCTAGAAGGAGGCACATACATGTTAAGGCACATATGAGAGGAAGAGGTGATTCGAGACAGCCAGCATGGCTTCACCAAGGGCAGTTCGTGCCTGACCAATCTGGTGGCTTCCTATGATGGAGTGATGGCTTCGGTGGACGGGGGAAGGGCAATGGATGTCATCTACCTGGACTTCTGCAAAGCCTTTGGTGTTGTCTTTCACCACATCCTTCTCTCTGAATTGGAGAGGCATGGATTTGAAGGCTGGAAGGTTTGATGGATTAAGAATTGGTTGGCTGGTCGCAGCCAAAGGGTTGTGATCAACAGATCTGTGTCAGGGTGGAGGCCGGTCACAAGCGATGTCCCTCAGGGGTCGGTCTCGGGATCGGTGCTCTTCAACATCTTCATCAGTGACACAGACAGTGGCATGGAGTGCACCCTCAGCAAGCTTGCAGATGACACCAAGCTGAGTGGTGCAGTCGATACGTTGGAAGGAAGGGAAGCCATCCAGAGGGACCTAGACAGCCTGGAGAAGTGGGCTCATGACAACCTAATGAGGTTCATTAAGGCCAAATGGAAGGTGTTACGTTTGGGCCGGGGCAATCCCAGGTGTTTATGCAGACTGGGTGAAGAACCCCTTGAGAGCAGCCCTGTGGAGAAGGAATTGGGGGTCCTGGTGGACGAGCAGCTGGACATGAACCAGCAGTGTGCAGTCCTAAAAGGAGCCTATAAACAGGAGGGGAGTCAACTCTTGGAAAGGGTAGATAATAGCAGGACAAGGGGAAATGGTTTTAACTTGAAGGAGGGAAGATTTAGGTTGGATGCCAGAGGGAAGTTCTTCACTATGAGAGTGGTAAGGAGCTGGAACAGGCTGCCCAGAAGGGCTGTGGTTGCCCTGTCCATGCCTGGAGCTGTTCAAGGCCAGGTTGGATGGGGCCCTGGGCAGCCTGGTCCAGGATTCAGTGTGGAGGCTGGTGGCCCTGCCTGTGGTGGGGGAGTTGGAGATTCGTAATCCTTGAGGTCACTTCCAACCCGGGCTGTTCTGTGGTTCTGTGATTCTGTGAATATCCAGAAACTGTATGGGCAGTCCCATACTTTAGCCACTGCCCACATGGTTTTCTGCTCCTCATGTCATAGTTTCCAATGCAGGCAGTGGGCGATGACTTCTGCTGATGTGTTTTCCAGTCATCTAACTTAAGCCAATGTGTTAGCTTCATCATTAGCCTGCCAGGTGACTGCAAGGCTTGATGTCTGGGGACACAGCCTTTCCTCATATGCGAGAAGCTCCAGGCCCCTACTCATCTCTGTGGCCATTCGCTGGACTCTCTCTAGAAGTTCCCTGTGTTTTTTTAACTGGGGAACCCAGAACTGGACTTACTACTCCCAATGTGGCCTCACCAGGGCAGAGTAGAGGAGGAGGACCACCTCCCTTGACCTGCTGGCCGGAGTCTTCCTAATGCACCCCAGGATACCATTGGCCTTCTTGGCCACAAGGGCACGCTGCTGGCTCACGGAAAATCTGTTACCTACCAGGAAATCTAGGTCCTTTTCTGCAGAGCTTAGGTCAGCCCGTAACCTGTACTCTATTCGGAGCCAAGACTAGCCTCTCAACAGAAAAAACTGTGAAACCGTTCTTACCAAATGTCCCCACTACACAGACACACCACCCTGCCGCAGCACCACCACCAGATACCCAAAGCCAGTATCTGGTGAATTTATCCACCGTCATAAAAGGGGTGGCCTGTTTGCCGTCCCCCAACACAATCTTTTCCTTCTGTGTTGCTTGTTTGTTTGTTTGTTTTGTCTCTAAGGCAAGAGGAAACTGCACTGCCACTCTATGGACGAGAGGCACTCTATGGACAAGAGAAACTCGCCTTAGTCACAAGGTAGACCGTGATTCTAAATGAGACCTTCTGAGCTCTCATGGATCTATGAACATCTATGAACAGCATCTCCCCTGAACTGGGACACTCCCCAGGTACTACCAAATCCTATGCCTCTGTTCCGCAGGAGTAGCTGTCGAGATATTTTACCAGATCCACATATTTCTGTTTATTTCTGTACGTAGGAGCATATGTGTTTTGTATCTGTCCATACGTACATAGACTAACCAGAGAATTATAGAATCCTCAGAGCTGGAAGGAACTTTTACAGATCATCTAGTCCACCTCCCCTGCAATCAACTGGGATCACAGCTCAGTCTGCTTGCTCAGAGCCTGGCCTTGAAAGTCCGTCGTGATATACTTGAAGAAGTCAGTGATGTATCTGAAGATGATTCAAACTAATTCGGATCCAAACCATTGATTCAGCACCAAGGAAATGACTTTGATGGCAATTCTCACAATTTAGCTGCTGGTGCTGTGAAAGTATTGGAAAAGGCTGCCAGTTCAGGTTTTCTCTCTTGTTGATGTGTGCAAATTCAGATTTCCCAGGCTGCATTTTAGTAGCAGTTAACCCATCTTTGCCAAGGGAACATTTCAGACCAATCGTTGCAACCTTGCCAAAGAGCTGTCATTGAAATAAGGCTAACGATCGCAATAGGCTAAGATACTAAACCAAATACGACCGAGATTGAGAAAAGCACAGAGGCAAGTAAGAGCCTGCCGTAGTTTGGTGTGTGTGCCTAATCTCCGGAGGATGCTGTACGAGCTGCACGTTTGTTGTAACTTCTGCGTGCGCGCGTGCTGATGAAATTCACAATTATCCTTCCAAACTCCAGCAGAGGGCGATATTTTCCCATATTTTCCCACCACCATTTTCCCATGATGGTGGCCTACCCGGGGGTGGTGTCCTGTGATGCAGAGACCTGCGCGGCCTCTCGCCTGCCCAGCTACTGCTTCAGAGCGTTACCAAAGAGAAACTTGAAAGGCGTTATCAGTCCCACCACTGTCTATCAATACGTGGGGACCACCGAGAAGCAGTAAGTGTTCTCTGAGCTGTGCACGTGAGGGGAGAGGGGCCTCAGGGGTACGACCTTGGCCGTGCAGAGGGCTCGAGTTCTGCAGCGAGACCAGGCTGCTCTCCCACAGACCTCCCTTGCCTGTGGCTGAGAAAATTGGAAGCCCTGGTGTGGGTCTGCTTTCTGCCTCTGTGCCCTTGTGCCTCTTGCTGCTAAGAGTGTGGAAATGATGGCACCGGGATGGGGAAGGCTGGCCTGTCTTTGGACACACAGGGTAGCCTTGCGTTCTTTGTCCGAGCGGCTTCTTCAGTACAGCCTGGCTTCTTTCCTCATCTTGGATTTCTTTGGTTGTTGCCTCCGGCAAGGGACTTTTGTTAGCTTCGGCTGTCGTGCTGTGGCTGCTGGGCTTCCTTATGCTCGAGGCTGTGCTGGTGTGTCACCTTGAGCTTTGGCCAGGGGAACATGCTCGGAGTAAGATGCTGCTTGAGAGGGGGGTCTCCACTCCTCCACAACAGGCTCTGCGTGCTCCGGCTTCTGACCCACTAGGCGACTCCTGTTTGCTCTTCTCCCCCTTCTAGACAACGTGACGTGGGCGTTGCCGAGGAGAGGTCACCCTATGGTCCCTTGCTGGGTAGGTGGAGAACTCATCCGAAGCCCACTTGCTTCCCTTTGCCCAGTGCTGGGGGCTCCGCTGTGGGCTGCCCCTGGCACACAGCTGAGCGCCATGCAGCCGCTTTCTCGCTCCCTCCTTCCCTCCCTCCCTCCCTCTCTGCTGCGGGATGGGGGAGAGAAGTGGAGGGGCTCCCCACTTTTCAGCACGCTGCAGCAGCTCATTTCCTTGTGGGTCTGCACAGGTCGGGAGGCAGAGATTGACCGCTTTGAATGCTGCTTGGAGGCCTATGAGCATTTGGAAGAACCACACGTCCTGGCATTTGTGGGCATGCCAGGCTCTGGAAAGAGCCACTTACTTGCCGAGCTGGCCATTTTAGGCCGGGCTGCTGGGCACAGGTAAGCACTGTGGAGCTGTCGCTTTGGCACCCCTCCGCCACCCATCCCCTGGCCTTTGCTGAACAGCGCAGTTCGGGTGCTGCTGTGCCCAGCCCTTGCACTGCAGCCTCCTAAAAAAGCATGCAGCCTCCCTACCGGGAGGCAATTCTGGATCTCAGCGCCTTCTGCTTTTGCACCGCAGGGTCATTGCTGTGGAACGGACAGAGGAGAACTTGAAGCAGCCCTTCTCTGCCATCCATCTGCTGGTGGCCAGGGCACTGGGTCTCCAGGCCGGTGAGACTTGCAGTGACAGGCAGCGCGCCCTGCAGACCGTGCTCCAAGGCACACTAGAAGAGAGCAGCTATTGCTTGCTCAACGATGTTTTCTTAGTGTAGGTGAGAGCGAAAGGCTGTCCTGCTTGGATGCTCTGCTGGGAGCAGCTCAGCTCAGGGCTGGGACTCGCGGGGCTCGTACCCCACCTGTCTGATTCCTGTGCCCAGGAGTCTCCCTGTGCGTGGGGTGCTCCTGTGCCACGCATGTGCCCTGGGTCTCGTTCAGCAACCTGGAAGTGGCATTGAAGAGGGGCTGGTGCTGGCCGCACGCAAGAGCAGAGGCATTCTGCTCTGCAGTCTTGCTTTGCGGGATAGGTGTGCCTAGACCCTCAGCTATGTTCCTCTCTGTCTTTCCTGGACAGTTTCCCATCACAGACGAGGTGTGCAGGATGCGTCACACTGAATGGAACAGTGCGTTCCACCTGACTTGTACGCAAGTGCTACAGAAGGTGAGCACGTCTCCCTCCTCCCGCCTCACAGGAGCCAAACAACCGTGCTGGCTGCGGGCTCCGCGCTGGAGCTGCCTGAGGGGGTGGCAGGATGAGGCGCCCGGGTCATGGCCCTTCAAGAACTTTGCCCAGCTTCTCTCCTTCTGCCGGGGAACTGATGTTAGAGGAGGCCGTACAGTCTCTCAGAAGCAAAGCTGCTAAACTCCTGGAGAGGGAGGTGGCTGAGGAGAGGCTTCTGGCTATCCCCTTGTCTTGAGGAGAGAAAGTCCTCCCCAGAAGAGGAGAATCCACCAGATTCCACTCAGAACCACCTGTTTATTTTTTTTTTTTCAGGTGCTTGGAGGGGAATTTGGCATATTTTTCGTCAACAACGCCCACTTCGTGGACTCTGAGTCCTGGTCTATCATGTGGCCCCTGCTCCAAAGCATCACGGTCCTTATGGTCATGAGCTTAGCTCTGGGCCATGACAGAGCAGAGGACATTTTCAAAGCTGCCACAGACAGCACAACATCGGAGAGAATCACCTGTCTTCGTCTGGAAGGGCTGAAAGCTTCAGACATGGTGCGGAAAGCCTGCCAGGAGCTTGGAGTGCGCAGCATCCCCAGGGAGCTGGCAAGGTAAAGCCAAGTCGGGGAGCTCTTCTGAAGGGGTTGCATTTATGCTGACCACGGCTGGGAATCGCCCTGCAAAAAAGGCAGCCACGGGGCTGATGGGTCTCTCCTTAAGCCTGGCCATAGCAGGTGTGAGCTCTCCCTGTCTTCTGCAGCCAAGGCATCACCCGCTGTCACAGCTGCCTCAAGCCCGGGTACCGGGAGTGACGGCGAAAGGATGTGTGCCATCAGACCAGACGTGAGCCTGGAGACCTCCATGCTGCCGTTTGCCTTGAAAGGTGAGGAGCTGAGCAGCGCTCGTCCAGTTTGTGGCTGTGCCCCAGCTTCGTTTCCCGGGGTGCAGGTGAGAGAGAGGCTGAGCACCTGCGTGCTGCAGAGTCACCCCCTCAGCCTCAGGGCTCAGCCAGGAAGGTGACTCCAGTCCAAGCAGGCTGTGGTTTTCCCCTGTTGGCAGTGGACCAGCTCTGAGCTGACCGGTGAGCTGCACACCATGGGTGGGGGAGCTCTGAGTCCAGCTCTGGGCTGGTGAGAATGCTTTGTGTTCTCTGTGTGCACTGCTGGCTATGAACCCAGTGCAGACCTAGTAGGTCCCCCTAGTAGGTGGGACGTGCATACCTGCTGGACCGTGCCCTCCCCATCACCGGTTGGGAGCATTTGTCTGTCTGAGTGTCTCTGTTTTCCCTGGCTCCTGTGACCTGTGACTGGGGGGGGGAAGCAAAGCCATCTTGAAGATACCAACCCTGGGCTCTGGTTGCCCAGCAGGTGCCGTCCTGAGGAAGGGAGGCCAAAGTCCTCCCCGTTTGCTCAGGTGAAACTCTCCGGCTTCTCCAACCTCAGGCTCAGGGACAGGCAAGACAGAGATGTGTTGCTTCTTCTTGGCAGAGATTGCGCTGGCTGAGCTGGACCGGATGGATCTACAGAAGCAGATGGTTCTGAAGTTTGCAGCCATCATAGGGCCGGTGTTTACAACCCAGCAGCTGGTTCACATCCTTCCCATCTCTGTAAATCAGTGGATTAATCCACTGCTGGACATGCTGGTGAAGGACAACATCCTGAAGCGGCTGAAGAAGACAGAGGAGCCAGAAGACGTGCAAGGTGCTCCAGAGGGGCCGGCCACCTCCGGGCAGGCAGGAAGCGGTAAGTGGTGGCTGCAGCGTGAGCCCAGGAGCGCTGGGGCTCCACAGGGCCCTGCTCACGCACCTTTGTGCAGAGGGAGATTCTCAGTGGCTGTTGGAAGTGCCTCTGCCACTGTGCTAGCAGGCGCTGGTCGGAGCCCGGGCTGGGCTCAGACGGCAGCAGCACTCACCCAAGTGTGGCCTTTGCCCCAGTTGGGGCAGCCTTGAGGTCTGGCCCCCGCTTTGGCTGAGGCCAGGACTCATTGCCTTGCAGCGGTGGAGAGGCCCTCCGTGAACACGGGGTCCAGAAAACAACAGTCTGACGTCCTGGCCTTCTGCGCCCCACTGCTGTGGGAGGCGACGTACGAGCTGTGGCCCACGAGGGAGAGGGTGAACATTCACCGCCAGTGTGCCGCCTTCCTGGAGAAGCATGCGCACAAATGCCAGAGGTGCCACGGAGGGGACTTTGTGGCCTTCCACCGCTTCGGCGTCTCCAGCCCCCAGAAGCAGGGGAGCTGCCAGGGCTCTGCTGATGAGGATGACTGCTGCAGCTGGGAGGCCTTGGTAGTTGCTGGAGAACACCTGAGGAGGGCCAGGACCCACCCTGCAGAAGGCGAGATTCTGGCAGAGGGCGAGCAGACAACTCTGCGGGCCGAGGACGGTGGCGAGTGCTCCTGCCAGTGCGAAGCCATCGCCGAAGCAGTGCTTGTGCCCCTGGCTCGCCACTACAGGGCAATGGGCAGCACTTCCCAAGCCCTCTATTATGTGCTGGAGTGTGCGGCTGCCTACCTGCACGTCTCCAACAGCTACATGGTGAGTTACCCTGCTAGCCAGCACGAGCTGCATTAGCAGGGAGGAGGCCTGAGGGCTGGCCGCAGGCTCTGCACCAATGCTCACCTGCTGTCTGTGTGCTTGTTGCAAGGCCCTCATGAAGCTGAGCGAAGCAGAGGCTCTGAGGAGCTCCATCAAAAAGGAAGGAAATGCCATCGACCGCTTTGAGGAGGCCATCTTCTTCAGCCTCAAAGGAGAGGTAAAGAGGCAGGTAAAAGCGGAGGGTGTCCGAAGGGATGCAGCCATACGCTTCCCCTGCTGGCAGGGAATGTTCCTGCCACAGCCAGCCCCTGGTCCATTTCTGCAGTCTCTGCAGGTCTTGGGCAAGTCCTCCACATCTGCATGCCTTCCTCTTCCTGTACAGGTCTGCAGTAACGTGGGATGTGTGAAGCTGGCCAAGGAAATGAGCAGGCAGGCGCTGAGACTGCTGGAAAAGCGGTTCCCCCGGACTCGTGCCGGGGCCTTTGTCAAGTCTCTGTGGGAAGGGTTGAAGCGTGCTCCTCAGGCCACAGGCAGAGCGTCCTTCCTTCCCCAGGAGGCTCGGTAAGCAACAGAAGGGACAACGCGGGAGAGGAAGAGCCCTTTTGTACCTGCTCTCACGCATCCAGGCCCAGGCCTGCCCGGGTTTCAGCCCATTCCCAAGCCTTAGCAGGACTGAGGCATTCAGGCGTGATGTGTGGGTAGAGCCAGGGATGGCGCTGCCTCACGCTGCCTCCCCTGCACAGCACAGGAGAAGAATGCACACCTTTGGGTAAAAAGCAGCTTGTGCTGAGGGATGCTGTCACGGAGTCATCTAGATAAATCCCTTCTTCCAGCAATGTATCTGGCTAGCCCCACCGCCCTGCTTTCCCTTGCCCTGTCTGACTCAGTGCTCCACAGCTGTGCCTCTGGGCCCAACGGTTTCTCTTGCGTGGCAGGAGGAAGAAGCAAGCCTGGCTGGTTCAGCGGAGCAGATGCCTCTCCTTGCTCGAGGACCTCTACAGCCAGGAGGGCACATCTGGCGGACAGAGGTTCTCCCGCCTGGCAGCACTCATGAAGGCCAACACGGACAGCAAGATGCACTCCTATCAGGCAGCAGACTCACACATTGGACAAGCCTTGAATTAAGGAAAATAGGTCAGGTTAAAAGCTATGTGCTTTCATGGCGTGCTGAATTGGCAGCTGCAGATGTGGCCTTGCGAAGCCAGCTTTTGGCTGCCCATAACCGATGCTTTTCTACAGGCTTAGACAACGAGTGCAGACAGCGGGTCTCCTGTTTCTCCAAGTGACACCGTTCAGGTACCCTACGTCTGGAATGCAGACAGCAGGCTAGGACAGTAAACCACAAATTAACAAAGAAGCAACGGATTGGTGGACGGAGTTGTAGCCGATGAGAGGACCGGCCAAAGCCAGGTGAAAGAATACAGTGAGGAAGACCATGGCCTTCATCAGAAAGACCACCAGACAACCAGCAAGAGATACCACGCATGCGTAAAAGAACTGAGACGTGGGGGGGGGGGAGGAAGGGGGAAATGTCAGTCTTCTGGGGACTCATCGTAATAACCCAGCCTCTTCTTGGACAGCTAGTGCATATGTAAGCAGCTTGTTTTTGAAGTATGTGCCTTTCCTGACCTGTGGTATGCAGGCTTGGAGGGATTACCCCCCTGCATCCGGCGTGTGTGCAGCGCTGAGTAAACATACCTGCTTTATAACTACTCTGTGGTTATAGAGTGTGATTCCGCACGCCAATTTGGCGAGCCAGCCAGGAGGCTCTTTGCTGGGCCGTGGGGCTGGTCGGCCCAGGAGGCGCTTCTGGTGCGCCCCGAGAGATTCTCGGAGAAGACTCCCTGGGCCAACACATCCACCATGGAGCAGGGAAAGAGCCCCGGCTGCGGACCAGGTATGCTGGGAACAGGGAAGCCGTAAGTCGTAAGCGCGAGAGTTAGATAGTGCTTTTGCAGTGGAGATTTCCAATATTTCCGTATGTAGCACTTCTGCAGGGCTCCCCGCCGCTACAGGCTAGTCAGGCCGTCGTCAGCCCAGCTCTTGTATTCGTGCAAAGGGCATCAAACACAGTCTGCTGCCTCACACGGGGCACCATTTGTTGCCTTCTGCAACTGTGATGTTAGCCACCTGTGTCAGCCCTCTTGCACACACTGACCAATTACCTGATCAGGGCCAAATGACTGCAGACGCACACCAATATGATGAGCAGCAAAATGGCGTCTACTCACTACTAAGCACAGCTTATATACCTTTACTTAAGCTATCGTGCCCTGTCTTGATTTGTCCGTACCGGATCTTAGCCCCTTACTACAATTCCTTATTTGGCTCCTATTGTCTCCTCATTCCTTCGCCTTCTTATCTGGTTTACTTTGTTAGCGAGGACAGTCTGTCTGAGCACAACAGCACCCTTTCACTGTGCTTAGGGAGAGGCCTATCCCGTACAGCACGTATCCCCATCAAGCGCCTACTACAACATCTCCCCCTCCCTAAGCTAAATATTCCTTACACACATGCCTCACCCGTACATTGCGAAGCAATGCAAAGCACCTAATGCTAAATACATTTCAGCAAACTATCTCCACTATCCCTCCACAGCGATCCTTAAGCAAACATCAGAGCAACAGGGAGTCCTTTCCCGTCATAACCCGACTCCCCGTGCCCGGTCAAGCCTTGCCCTGTTACAGCACGAACGCAACAACCTAAACCCTTCTACAACCTTTCACGCAGTCTATGATACTCAATCCGATGGTCAAAAGTCTTTTCCATCACTCGTTGCAAGGAGTTCTGCAAGCATCCTACAAAGCATGGAAGGCAGATTAGAATACATATAAAGATTGCGAGCCCTATTGCGAGAACCTTACGCAATTGCTTTAATCATGAACCCACTCCCCCAAACAGTCTGTGCAATTTCCGAAATGGTCACTCTCTTCTTTAATCTTCTGTGTATGTTCTTGCATCCATTATAGTTGTTTATGACACACTGTGATCGCCAGGGACACCATAAACATCAGCAACATCGGAAGTGTCAGTGTTGCAGGTGTGGTACTCCTCTTGATGAGTAGTTCTCGATCCCGTCGTCCGTCCCTCAGTTGTTCTGGAGTTAGCTTCAGTTTGCCAATGAAGAATTTCTGTAGAAAAACTTCTACCTAGACTCAGTTTTGGCAGATATGTTACTTATATCTGGTGTTAGTTTTCATGATGGTACCCACAGAATTTCCCCAGATTCATGATGTTTAACTGCCGCATACCCGACAACGGATACCCTTTAGCAAGCCCTTCCTGCGACCAGGAGGCCCTGACTGACCTCCCCCAGAGGGGCATTGTGCTCTAACGTGGCCATACTGGCCGCATCGGAAACACAGCCCTTGCTGCTGCAGCGATCTTTGCTGTCGCGGGCCAACAGCTGCAACTATAGCTGCGGCTAGCCCTTCATTAGTTAAATGAGCCACCTTGAGCTTATCTAAGACATACTGAATAATTTCTCCCAGGGTATTAAGCGTACTCGGGCCAGCTCGTAGCAATGCCTTAACACTGTCATGTGATTTCTGACGCAGGCAGTCAATGATCACTGGCCCTTGGGCTGGTTTCGGGAGATCAGACCCCTCTGCAGCAGCTAAAAGCCTGTCTGCAAAGCTTTGAAAGGATTCATTCGGGCCCTGGGTAATATCTGTGCACGGAGCAGGTGGTTCAGCTTTATGCACGAGTTTATTAAACGCTTCCACCATTGCATCTGTGGCTGCTATTAGCTCCCCGGTCTTAGTTTCGTTAACTGGCCCTGGGGCGAAGCCACTCCCACGGCCTTCCCTGAAAGCCGCGGGACGCCGGTTCCACACAGGGAGCGGCCTGGGCCGACCCCCGCCGCCCCGGCAAGCCCCCTCAATTCGGCCATCCAGTCCATCTCCCATAACGTCTATTGGACCGGCCTGAGCACCATACGCACTAAGTTTGTGATGTCGTTGGGGAGGAGAGGCCCCAGTGCAGCCAAAGCCTGTAGTGCATTTAACATCAGAGGCGATTTCAGGCCTCTTTTATCCATAAATTCCACCAGGCGCGCAACACCCCCGGGGTCAGGCGGCACCCATTCGGGACCATGATCACTCACAATCACCGGGAATGCCTCTGGAACTATACCCTCCCCCAAAGCCTCCGATCTAATCCGATTCCAGTCCGTCATTTGATCCCTCCCCCGCCACTCAAAGCCAGTCCATTCTTTCTCCGCTACACTATCACTCGCACTACCGCCCCTGGGAGTGACCAGAGACGGTAGGCTATGCCCCCTGTCCGCATTGGACGGACCTTTTGTCTGGTCCCTCCCCTTGTGGGCAGTAAGTTGATCCTGCTCATGTAGATCACAGCTTCCTCCGCCTCTTTGACTCAGGTAACACTGACGTACTTCTGATAAAGGATACAACGTTCCGCCTGAGCGGTCCGGATACGGGGGCGGGGAACGAGACAACAAACATCCGATCTCTTGTTGTCTCCTTTTGAACTGGGCGCGGTCGGCTCCCCCGGCGCTATCTCACTAACGGTCACTGGCGGCTCCGTCTCCTCTCGGCCCCTGCAAGAAACTGCTCCCGAGTCCCCATCGGACCCCACTGAGTCCGGTGTCTCGCCTCCACCGCCGAGACCCAAAAGGTATCGAGCCTCTGCCAATACCTTTCCCTCCACTCTGGCCGCGTTCAACGCCCCCAGTATCAGACCCCAAGTTTTTAACTCCGACCCGCCCTCCTGAGCACTCAAAATATGTTGCGCGAACTCAGAGGTGAGGTCATCCCACCTCCGGTGATCAAGAATCTCGTGGGGGGCTTTAACCTCCCCCTCCTGCTCTAACCGGGAAATAACTGCGTGGATATCCTTCTTAGAAGGAGCATAATTGCCAAAGTAATCCTTACAAAACTGAAGCAATACCTTAAGAACATGTTCCATAGTCAGTTCCCCGCCGTCACCTCGGTCTTCTGCAGGGCTCCCCGCCGCTACAGGCTAGTCAGGCCGTCGTCAGCCCAGCTCTTGTGTTCGTGCAAAGGGCATCAAACACAGTCTGCTGCCTCACACGGGGCACCATTTGTTGCCTTCTGCAACCGTGATGTTAGCCACCTGTGTCAGCCCTCTTGCGCACACTGACCAATTACCTGATCAGGGCCAAATGACTGCAGACGCACACCAATATGATGAGCAGCAAAATGGCGTCTACTCACTACTAAGCACAGCTTATATACCTTTACTTAAGCTATCGTGCCCTGTCTTGATTTGTCCGTACCGGATCTTAGCCCCTTACTACAATTCCTTATTTGGCTCCTATTGTCTCCTCATTCCTTCGCCTTCTTATCTGGTTTACTTCGTTAGCGAGGACAGTCTGTCTGAGCACAACAGCACCCTTTCACTGTGCTTAGGGAGAGGCCTATCCCG
The DNA here is from genome assembly GCF_016699485.2 of Gallus gallus. Classification (NCBI taxonomy): domain Eukaryota; kingdom Metazoa; phylum Chordata; class Aves; order Galliformes; family Phasianidae; genus Gallus; species Gallus gallus. The sequence goes on from NC_052572.1 coordinate 74,352,405, forward strand.
TACAGCACGCATCCCCGTCCAGCGCCTACTACAACAGCACGTAAACAGGAAAACGCCTTCATTTATTATGTTACTGTTTTGTTTTGCCTCCTTTGGAGGAGGAGTCCACATACGCTGCTTGTTGGATTTAGGGAGTGCAGCGGTCAATCATGGCTAGATAAAATTCCGTAGATAAGGAAGAACAGAGAAACCCCCGACGGGATCCTTTAAGCTGTGTGCTCCCTGTACTTTTCCCTAGGATTAAACTCACTCACTTTCCTCTACGCAGCGGTGTTCCCCCCCTTGCCGTCCTGGCCTCGAGTCAAGTCCTGTACCTACAGGAGGGAGGCTGGAGACAGCTGACAGAGTGCAGGGTACTGGCTCAGATCAGCCCCTTAACAGCCCACCTGAACCGAGCTCTGTGACTAGTGCTGATACTGAAAAGATAGAGCTCTGCCAGCTTAAGAGAGAATCGGAACAATGCAAAAGGGAGGTTATAAATTCTCCCTTTCCTAAATCTAACACCATTATCCCCACTGGCACTTCCGTGTATCCTCTTAGGGAAGTTCCAATGTTATCAGGGGACAGAGGAGATGTAAACTCCCCACTTGCGAGTGGAGAGGTGAGAAATTTCAAAAGGGAAACGAAACCTTTAATGAAAGATCCTCTTGGATTAGCAGAACAGTTTGATCACTTCTTGCTCTTGGTCATCAATTCAGCTTATGAAATACTGGGATTTAATTTAACTGGGAACACCTTAGGAATAACGGAGGTAGAGGGATCAGGAATGATAGTTTCACTTTTTGAATTACTGCTGAATTAAAATGGGGAGATAAAATAGTCACAGGGCAGTTGTCTTGTGTGCCAGAAGCAGGGACCAATTCACTGGGGAGAGACTGAATAGTTAAAGGAGGACTGCAGTTGAGAACTTGTGAAACAGGTAGAAAGGTGTCAGTGAATCTGCTAAGAGCCGACGATGAAAAAAATAGATAAATGCAAAGGTGTGGGCAGGGCAAGGAAGCCGGGGTGGACTCACAATCACTCCCTGAAAAAAATAACTGTCCGAGGAGGGAGTGAAGCTGTGAAGCAGCGACAAGATCCCATACCTTTAGAAAGGATAACGGGTCTAAAGCCTGTGATACAAACCTTGGTTAAGAATGGTCTTCTGGAACTCTGTCTGTCACCCTATTACACTCCAATTTTGCCAGCACAGAAGGCAGGTGGTACCTATGGGCTGGTACAAGATCTAAGAAAAATGAATGAAACAATTCCCAAGCGACGCCCCCTGGTTCCGAACCCCTATGCTTTAATGAGCCTGATCCCACAGGAACATGAAGGGTTTAGTGTGATCGACCTAGAAAATTGCTTTCTGGACCTGCTCTTGGGACTCAGGGAGTTGAGATCTTTTTGCCTTTGATTGAGAGGACCCCGAAATGGGATGCAAGCAGCAAAAAAGCTTCCTGCGGGATCCCGCCCCTTGTACAGATTGCTGTATTAGTCATTGTCACTGTCTGTCTTTGTAACTGGTCGATGTTTGTGTTGTAAAAACGTTACCTGTGGAATTCCAGTCCCTGCTTGAGGCAGCCTTGTCTTGCTGGGGGACGCTGGTCACGACTCTTGCCCGGGGAACTCGGTGTTCCCGTGCCCTGGGGAAGCAGGTGGACTCCATCACCCAGCCACACCCAGGGCATTTTCACCCGGTACCGAAGAGCGGCTGGGATAAGCAGCTGCTATGGGATGAAGGGGGTCCAAAGAAATTCTGGAAAAGACCATTCGGGGTCGTATTTTGGCTCAGTGGAGAAACGCCACCTATCAGCCGGGGGGAATGTGGGAATGGAATGCTGTTTCTGCAGTTGGAACGAACAAGAGGAGTCTTTTGTGGTCTGTGCTGCCATCTGTTGTCCTTTGTGGGTACTAACAGTTCTTTCTGGGTTTCTCTTCATTCCGACAAAGGGGGGTCTCTAATAGTGCCGTTAGGTAAACTTTCCATGTTGTGGCATGCTTAGTAGGTAGGTGAAGTAAGGAACAAGTAATTAACAAGTACAAAGGCTGCAGCTTTTGTATGATAGACTACAAAGCGTATTGAAAGGCTATTCTGTTTTGCCAGGAGGCTCTTAGCAAAAGAACAACAGACTTAGCAAGCAGCAGAGAAGCCAGGGCCTCCGCATGAGGTCGAACTGTCTCACTCTTGGCTCAAGAGGGATGCAAGAGATACTTCCCTCCATCCTCCTTCCAGCCTTCTCTCTGTCCTAGGACGAGCAGGTGTCCGGGAGTGGTGGCCTAGTGTTGAGTAAGCAAGGGTTGGAAGTCAATTAATTAGCAGTATACGCTTAGCTAGCAACACTTTACGTTTAGCCAGGATCTGTACGTTTAGTTGAGCGTCGGGAAGACTGTGAACCTGAAGTACTCAGCCAATGAGGAACCAGGGGAGGAAGAGAGAAGCGTCGGCTAATGGGGCTGAAAAGATGTCATCCTGTTTTCTGTGTGCCATTGCAATTGCAAATAAAATCTGCTTTATCAGAGATGCCGTGCTGATGAATTCTTGGGGTATTTCCAAGAGGAGCCTCGAGTGAGAGCCCGGAAACATAGATGAAGTAAGAGGACCAGTTTTAACCACTGAGTGTTCTAATCACGAGAGTAAGCACGGGGTGTCTGTGGAAACTGGAGAACTGTCTTGTCTGATTCGTGGGCTTGGAAGGGAGTGGGACCAACTGTTTGGATGGATTAAGGAAGTGTAATTGTTAATGGTATATGGAAGCGTAACTGAGGGTATGTGGTAGTGTAATTGAGGGTCCGAATAGCGAAATAGTGTAAAAAGGCAAAAGGGTGAAAGGAAAGGTGAGTTTATGTGCGCTGGCCCAAGAGCAACCCCTGCAGAACGCTCGGAGTGAGAGAGCCAGGGCCGGACACTGCCACTGTAAACAGTGCTGCTCGCAAAAGGGGGGTGGGCAATGGAAGTGAGGATAGCCCTCATCTGCAGGGAGCTAAGGAAACCCAAAATCCAGTGTTAGCACTGCAAGCCTCCGGAAGGGAGGAGCTGAAACCGAAACGTAATGCTAGTCGGTTCTGTAATGATGAGAGTTTGGAAAATGAAGAAGGTTTGGGAAAGACACAGGCTGAGGAAGGCAAATCACTAGGAGCGAGGTGTAACAGGGATGTCAGGACCGAAGAGAGGCAAGCGATATGGGAAAACTGACAGAGGAACAGAGATATTGGACAAGCCTTGAATTAAGGAAAATAAGTCAGGTTAAAAGCTATTTATGTGCTTTCATGGGGTGCTGAATCGGCAGCTGCAGATGTGGCCTTGCGAAGCCAGCTTTTGGCTGCCCATAACCGATGCTTTTCTACAGGCTTAGATAATGAGTGCAGACAGCGGGTGTCCTGTTTCCCCAAGTGACATTGTTCAGGTACCCTATGTCTGGAATGCAGACAGCGGGCGAGGACAGTAAACCACAAATTAACAAAGAAGGAGCAGATAGGTGGAAGGAGTCGTAGCCGATGAGACGACCGGCCAAAGCCAGCCAAGGGTCCTCCAACCTGACCCAGCTCAAAGAGCACACAGTGAGGAAGATGACAGCCTTCATGAGAAAGACCACCAAACAACCACCGAGAGATACGACGCGTGTGCAGACTCCCACACTGGACAACCCTCTTTTACCTACTGTATCTGAATAAACTCTTTACTTTCTTATGTTTGTTCTTTTTCGGCCTTTCTTGAGATCCGGAAAATGTAAAAACATCTAGTTTTCATGTCCATTCTAGGGGAAATATGTCTTTCTAAGCACGGGCTTTGTCACTCAGGAAAAGCCAAGCTATGAGTAGATTTGCCTTTCAAAATAGAAAAGCATCTTCTGAAATTCACTCAAACGCATCTCTGGGGTTTTGCCAATTAGGTCACATTTGAGCTCGCAATACAGAGAAGCAAGACTGACAAACAGTAGCCAGGCTTCTACTTGGGGTCTGCCTTTTGTCAGTGGAATTGCCCTCTATCTTAGGAAGTGGATAGATCAATCCCCCAGCAGAAGAAACTGGGCAGGGGAGGCAGCTGACCGGCAGGGCTGAGCAAGGACCTGCAGCTTAAACTGAGGGAAAAGAGGGAAACGGACAGAAAGTGGAAGCAGGGTTGTGTGGCCTGGGAAGAATAGAGGGACGTTGTCCACACGTGAAGAAATAAGACTGGGAAAGCCAAGGCACAGGTAGAGCTGAACTTGGCGAGGGACGTGAAAAATATCACCAAGGGGTTCTACAGGTACATAAGCAGGAGGAGACAGGCCAAGAAGAGTGTTCCCCCTCTGATAAATAAGAACGGACAGCTGGTTTCCTCAGACATGGGTAAAGCTGAGGTGCTCAAGAAGTGCTTTGCCTCGGTCTTCACGGGTGGTCCGGCTCCTCCCCATGTCTGCCAGGACCCTGAAGGTCTAGGCGTGGGTGAGAGGCGCAGGTTCCATCTCACTGTCCGAGACCTCCTCATGAAATTGAACATATATACGTCCACGGGACCGGATGACATGCATCCCAGGGTTCTGGAAGAGATGGCTGATGTGGTTGCCGAGCTGCATTGTTAAGAAAGGCAGAAAGGAAGACCCGGGCAACTACAGGCCGGTGAGCCTCACCTCTGTGCCTCAGAAGAGCATGCAGCACATCCTCCTAGAAGGAGGCACATACATGTTAAGGCACATATGAGAGGAAGAGGTGATTCGAGACAGCCAGCATGGCTTCACCAAGGGCAGTTCGTGCCTGACCAATCTGGTGGCTTCCTATGATGGAGTGACGGCTTCGGTGGACGGGGGAAGGGCAATGGATGTCATCTACCTGGACTTCTGCAAAGCCTTTGGTGTTGTCTTTCACCACATCCTTCTCTCTGAATTGGAGAGGCATGGATTTGAAGGCTGGAAGGTTTGATGGATTAAGAATTGGTTGGCTGGTCGCAGCCAAAGGGTTGTGATCAACAGATCTGTGTCAGGGTGGAGGCCGGTCACAAGCGATGTCCCTCAGGGGTCGGTCTCGGGACCGGTGCTCTTCAACATCTTCATCAGTGACACAGACAGTGGCATGGAGTGCACCCTCAGCAAGCTTGCAGATGACACCAAGCTGAGTGGTGCAGTCGATACGTTGGAAGGAAGGGAAGCCATCCAGAGGGACCTAGACAGCCTGGAGAAGTGGGCTCATGACAACCTAATGAGGTTCATTAAGGCCAAATGGAAGGTGTTACGTTTGGGCCGGGGCAATCCCAGGTGTTTATGCAGACTGGGTGAAGAACCCCTTGAGAGCAGCCCTGTGGAGAAGGACTTGGGGGTCCTGGTGGACGAGCAGCTGGACATGAACCAGCAGTGTGCAGTCCTAAAGGGAGCCTATAAACAGGAGGGGAGTCAACTCTTGGAAAGGGTAGATAATAGCAGGACAAGGGGAAATGGTTTTAACTTGAAGGAGGGAAGATTTAGGTTGGATGCCAGAGGGAAGTTCTTCACTATGAGAGTGGTAAGGAGCTGGAACAGGCTGCCCAGAAGGGCTGTGGTTGCCCTGTCCATGCCTGGAGCTGTTCAAGGCCAGGTTGGATGGGGCCCTGGGCAGCCTGGTCCAGGATTCAGTGTGGAGGCTGGTGGCCCTGCCTGTGGTGGGGGAGTTGGAGATTCGTAATCCTTGAGGTCACTTCCAACCCGGGCTGTTCTGTGGTTCTGTGATTCTGTGAATATCCAGAAACTGTATGGGCAGTCCCATACTTTAGCCACTGCCCACATGGTTTTCTGCTCCTCATGTCATAGTTTCCAATGCAGGCAGTGGGCGATGACTTCTGCTGATGTGTTTTCCAGTCATCTAACTTAAGCCAATGTGTTAGCTTCATCATTAGCCTGCCAGGTGACTGCAAGGCTTGATGTCTGGGGACACAGCCTTTCCTCATATGCGAGAAGCTCCAGGCCCCTACTCATCTCTGTGGCCATTCGCTGGACTCTCTCTAGAAGTTCCCTGTGTTTTTTTAACTGGGGAACCCAGAACTGGACTTACTACTCCCAATGTGGCCTCACCAGGGCAGAGTAGAGGAGGAGGACCACCTCCCTTGACCTGCTGGCCGGAGTCTTCCTAATGCACCCCAGGATACCATTGGCCTTCTTGGCCACAAGGGCACGCTGCTGGCTCACGGAAAATCTGTTACCTACCAGGAAATCTAGGTCCTTTTCTGCAGAGCTTAGGTCAGCCCGTAACCTGTACTCTATTCGGAGCCAAGACTAGCCTCTCAACAGAAAAAACTGTGAAACCGTTCTTACCAAATGTCCCCACTACACAGACACACCACCCTGCCGCAGCACCACCACCAGATACCCAAAGCCAGTATCTGGTGAATTTATCCACCGTCATAAAAGGGGTGGCCTGTTTGCCGTCCCCCAACACAATCTTTTCCTTCTGTGTTGCTTGTTTGTTTGTTTGTTTTGTCTCTAAGGCAAGAGGAAACTGCACTGCCACTCTATGGACGAGAGGCACTCTATGGACAAGAGAAACTCGCCTTAGTCACAAGGTAGACCGTGATTCTAAATGAGACCTTCTGAGCTCTCATGGATCTATGAACATCTATGAACATCTATGAACAGCATCTCCCCTGAACTGGGACACTCCCCAACTACTACCAAATCCTACGCATCTGTTCCGCAGGAGTAGCTGTCGAGATATTTTACCAGATCCACATATTTCTGTTTATTTCTGTCTGTAGGAGCATATGTGTTTTGTATCTGTCCATACGTACATAGACTAACCAGAGAATTATAGAATCCTCAGAGCTGGAAGGAACTTTTACAGATCATCTAGTCCACCTCCCCTGCAATCAACTGGGATCACAGCTCAGTCTGCTTGCTCAGAGCCTGGCCTTGAAAGTCCGTCGTGATATACTTGAAGAAGTCAGTGATGTATCTGAAGATGATTCAAACTAATTCGGATCCAAACCATTGATTCAGCACCAAGGAAATGACTTTGATGGCAATTCTCACAATTTAGCTGCTGGTGCTGTGAAAGTATTGGAAAAGGCTGCCAGTTCAGGTTTTCTCTCTTGTTGATGTGTGCAAATTCAGATTTCCCAGGCTGCATTTTAGTAGCAGTTAACCCATCTTTGCCAAGGGAACATTTCAGACCAATCGTTGCAACCTTGCCAAAGAGCTGTCATTGAAATAAGGCTAACGATCGCAATAGGCTAAGATACTAAACCAAATACGACCGAGATTGAGAAAAGCACAGAGGCAAGTAAGAGCCTGCCGTAGTTTGGTGTGTGTGCCTAATCTCCGGAGGATGCTGTACGAGCTGCACGTTTGTTGTAACTTCTGCGTGCGCGCGTGCTGATGAAATTCACAATTATCCTTCCAAACTCCAGCAGAGGGCGATATTTTCCTGCATATGAGCGCAACCCTTCCCAAACTCACCCGAGCAAATTGCCAACGTGCGGTCCGGAGGCGTTAGCGTTATTCAAACCGCTTTTGGAGAAGCAAACACTGTGATCCTAAGTCTTCTTTTAGGGCGCCATTAAGGATAAATTAGGCGTATTAGTATAAATTAGGTGTCGGCGACAGGTAAGAAAAACAAACTTGGGAAATGTTTTAGAAAGTGATTATTTAGAAAATTAAGTGACTTTCTCCCCATTAAAACCTTTATTTTGGAAGTCTCCTTAGGCACAGAGTCGATGCTGGAGGTCCAGCAGCAGCCGTTCCGTAATGGGAGCTCTCCTCATCTTTGGAGTTGAACAAAGATCACAGAAATGATGTTGTTCAGCCCAGGATGATGAGTAAAGCTGCAGAAGGTCTACCGGTCTGTAGACTGTAAACTGGAGACTGCTCTATACTGGATGAGTAAAGCCGCAGAAGGTCTGCGCAAGGTTAAAAGAACTGCATAGGGAAGGGTGCGAGGCTCATGGCAATCAGCTATTGCCTCAAGCTCCATCTGCTTTCTCCTGCCTGTAGTTGCATAATGTCTGCAACACTACACAACCAGAGAAATTCTTTCATCCTCAAGCACGGCTTACACTATCTATGGCTCCCATTGCAATCCTGAAACGGAGCAAGCAATTACAAACTGCAAAGAGAAACAGTTCTGTGCACATCCACAGCTGTGTGTCAACAGCCACGCTTCCGTCTGGGAGCGTGCTGGCTTTGCAAAGGACTGCCAAGCACCTGATTCTGTGCAGAATTAAAGCAGACACCTCAGCGTGGACTCCGACTCTGCGCGCTTACCGGCTGCGTGCACCGGCCACCGGCCCAGCCCCCAGTCGGGATGAGGCGCTCATCACGACTGCAAAACACAGCACCGTAACAGCCACCGCAAAGAGAAGGAACTCCACCCAGTCACAGCCAGCACAAGCAGCCTGCGCGCACGCGCTGCCCGCCCTTCCGTTGCTCAGCCAGCTGCCGTCGGGGACCGGGTCCCGGCTCGCCGTGCCTGAGGCGTCTCGGAGTCCTGGGAACAGCCCTGGGCCGCTCCCTGCCGGGGGAAGCGGCTGCTCTTTCGGCAGCGGGCCCAGCCTGCCTTGGGCGCTGTCCTCGAGCGAGTGAGGAAGCCCTGGAGGCCGTGGCTCGGTGTCAAGGGGGAAGCCTGGGTCACGGCGGCAGCTGCTCCACGCACGGGCTACAGAGGACAGCGCTGGCAGCCCACTGCGTTGCCCCAAAGAGGGCAGCTCTCTGGGAGGTCGGCGATGACATTCCAGAGCGACATCCCAGGCGATGGAGGACATCACTGCCCGCTGATTGTGATGTCACTGTGGCAGAGGGTCAGCCGCCCCTCAGAGCGGCCCTGGGCTCACTGTGCCGCCTGGAGCGGTGGGCGTCTCGTCCTCGTCCCTCGCAGCGGGGCACGGTCGTCTTGTTCTGAGGTACCCCGGTACCACAGGGCGCTGACAATGGCTTCTGCTTGGGAGAGGAAGTACTACTACTCCGATCTGGGGAAGAAAGTGGTGCTTCTCCCCAGCCTCCTTCTCCGTGAGGAGTTCAAAGACATTGGTTACCCCATGATTTTTGAGGGAGTGCTGCTCCTGGCCGATGTCTCAGGTGGGCTGGGCGTGGCGGAGCCCCCACAGACATGAGCCCATGGGACGCTCCAGGCCCTCGGCAGCTCTGCTGCGAGACAGGGTGGCCATCTTGTCACTGCGCAGGCCTCCTGCCGTGCTGCCCAAAGAGCGGGCAGCTTCTCCTGGGCCGTCAGCCATGGCTGTGACGAGCGCTGAGCTGGGGCCGGGGAAGGGGTGAGCTACCGGTGCACGCAGAGGTGTCCTGATTTGCGGCTGTCTTTCTGGCAGGTTTCACTGCCTTGGCAGAGAAGTGCATCCAGCAGAGCGGCCCAGAGAGAGGAGCTGAGGAGATGGTGCAAACCCTCAACGCCTACATGGGTGACATTCTGGAACGTAAGAGCCGTGCTGCTGGGCTGTCGGGCATCGAGCCCTGGGGCTCGCTCACTGTGGAGAGAGCCGTGCTGGGCCGCCCGCTCCTGCCTGCCTGGAAGGGGCGAGGAGCCGCAGCCGGGCTGTCTTTGGTGGGGCCGGGTCAAGAGGTGGTGGGCACAAACTGAAAGGCGGGAGGCTTCGCTGGGCAGAAGGAGAGGCCTCTGCGGTGAGGTCGACTGAGCTGCGGCGCAGGTTGCCCAGGGAGGCAGGGGGGGCTCCCCACCCAGAGGTCTTCACGAGGCCTGCAGATGTGGCCCCGGGCAAGCGGCTCCGGGTGGCTCCGCCTCAGCGGAGGGGTGCGCAGAGCTGGAGCAGATGCACTCCAGAGGTGCCCTCCTGCTTCCACCACGCTGTGCACCGCATCTCAAGGCGCTGCCTCCCTGCTAGCTGTGCGACTTCCAGGGCTGTGGCTGCAGCGGCCCTGGGAGCAGGGCTTTCTGGAGCCGTGGCCTGGTCCTGCACCGCCACGGTGCTCCTCTCCAGGCGCAGTGGCTCTTCCCGTGGCTCCTGGATGAAGGTGTCCCTGTAACTCTGCTTTTCCTTCTCTTTGTCTGCAGAGGTGCTGGCTTTTGGAGGAGACATCCTGAAGTTTGCAGGTGTGTACATAGGAGGAGGCAGAGTCGGTGTCCTGCTGATGCGCAGCGTCTCCCACGGAAGCCTCCTGGGTTCCACTCTGCTTTTTGCGGAGAGCAAAGGGGAACTGCTTTGCCTCCAGCTTTGAGCAGGGCTTCTCCCTGCAGGAGAAGTGGGGGGTGGGGGAGTGGGGGGGGCAGGGAGCCCCGTCTTTCAGTGCCGAGGGGCGCTCGCGGTGGGGAGTGTTGGCCTCACTGCTGTCCCCCACCACCCACCCTCTTGCTCTGCTGCCCTGGAGGTTGCTGTGGCTGGCCCAGCAGATGGGAGGGGTCCCTGAGGCCAGGCTGCCCCGGAGGTCCTTCAGGATGCCACCCTCCCACAATCCCCTCTTCCTCGGCACGCCGGCCAGCTGCCTGCTGCTGTCCCTGCGGCTGGATGCAACTGAGGGAGAGTCAGCCCTCGGGAGAGCCTTCACCAGCCCCTCGCTTTCCCCAGGGGATGCCATGCTGGTGCTGTGGAGAGCAGCAGGGCCTCAGCTGCCTACGGCCATCAACCTGGCGCTGCAGTGCTGCAGGAAGGTCCAGAAGAAGTACGGCACTTATGACACGCACAGTGGTCTCAAGCTCCACCTGAAGATAGGTACGGGCACAGATGGCTCAGCTGTGCCACATGCACAGCCCCAGTACCCTCCAGAGCCAATGGATAGCCTCCCCTGCCAGCATTTGCAGGGCAAGCAGGAGGCAGCGAGGGCGGGGGAGGCCGGGGCTCCTTCCCTGCCTGCCTCGCGTCAGCTGTAGCACAGGCCCCTCGCTCCCAGTGAGGGTCCCAGAGCACAGCCTGCTCCGTCCATGGGGGCCCCAACGTCTGACCCCGCTGGGAGGTAGAAACGCCCGTTTCTGGGACCCGTGGCGGTATGGGCCCGAGAAGGACGCACGAGGCCCTTCCCTTCCCTGGGCCTGTCTCCAGGCTGGGTGTCAGCTGAGCCTCTGTGCAGCTGGGGGCCGCCGAGTTCCAAAGGTTCCCTGTGTTCACGCCGCTGGTCTCTCTCTCCCCAGGGATCTCCGCCGGGATGCTCTCCTTCATGTCCGTCAGAGGCGGGGATCGTCAGTTCTTCTTCGTCTGCAGCGGAGCCCTGGACGAAGTTGTCAAGGCCCAAAAGCTTTCGGCTGCCCATGAGGTAGTGCTGTCACAGACCTGCTGGGAGCTGTGTGATCAGAAGCGAATCAGGGCCAAGCCTCTTGCTGGCAAAGGGGCCGTGAAGGTGAGTGGATGGGGTGTCCTGGAGCCCTTTGGAAGACCCGCACCTGGGTGGGGAGGCGGCTGAGAGGCTGAACGTGGCCACAGCCGTAACCGTAAGCGTAGGCAGAGAGCCGAAGCTGTTGGCCTTGCACCTCAGCTGAAAGTCCAGAGAGGTGGGCTTGCCCTTCTCTGGGAAGTGAGAGTGGAGGGGCAAGCCCCGTGCCCTGGGGCTTCTGGGGAGGCCAGTGGCATTCCTTTCCTCCTGTGTGTCTTCAGGTTGTGGGAATGAGGCGCTTAGCTCGCCGAGAATGGAAAGATGCTGTAGTCCAGCTGAGCAGTGCCAGAGGGGAGAGGCATTTGAAAGGGACGGGTGAGTTCCTTGTCCTGTGACTGGCTGGAAAGGTGGGCCCTGCCTGCTTCACAGGCACGAACAGGAGCAAGCACAGCAGAATCTTTCCCTCGCCGTGTCCAGCTTCCCAAGGCCCTGTAGGCCTGCCCTGCCAGTGACGGCCTGCGTTTCCTTTCCTTAGGCCTCCGAAGGCCGACTCTTAGGATGTGCGATGATTCTGAACTGGCAGCGAGGCTGGAGAAGTACTTATCGACAGCTGTTCTCCGGAAGGTATGGCCACCACTGCTGGCGGCTGCGTGTAGGGAGGGCAGAAAACAGTGTGGAGCTCTTGGGAGAATGGGCAGCCAAAAGAAAGTGCAGTCTGAGGCGAGAGCCCGACGGAGGAAAAGAGATGCCAGGGCTGCTGGGGCCAGACGTACCCAGAAGCTGTCCGCTTGTGCAGCTCCTCTGAGAGGCACGGCTGGTGAGAGGCAGACTTCCCTCTGTCTTTTGCACGGCTGTTGTTCTGGAGATTGCGCAGGCATGGGGGCGGGAGCCTCTGGGGGGCTCCGGGACAAGATCCCGCTCAGGAGCCTAGGGGAGGGCAAAGAGTCTTCCCTCGTGTCTGCACGTGTCACAGGACAGAGCAGCTTTGTGCCAGGACTCGGTACCTGGGAGGACTCCCCCATCCTCCAGTAGCACCTGGCGTTGCCTGCACGCCTGCTCTCCCTCGGTGTCTGCTGTGGGCCCAGAGAAGCCCCTGGGAGAGCAGGCTGGCAAAGCTGTTGTGCTCTGCTCTTGCAGCTTCGTGAGGACGTGCCGCTGGAGCTGTGCTCTGAGCTACGGCCCGTCACCAGCCTCTTTGTCCAGCTGAAGTTTGCTGACAGGATCAACGCAATCGAGCTCAGCAGCAGCCTCGGTGACTGCAGCAACACGATTTCAGGCATCATCAGCCCTCACAAGGGTGAAATCAACAAAACTCTTCTGTTTGACAAAGTGAGTGCGTGACAGCCATCGCACCCCTGGGGTGCCTCTGCCTGTTTGGCAGCAGGGGAATGGGAAGCCGCTCTGCCCGGCTGCTGGGATCTGTGGGTTGACCTGAAGCTCCGCTGGTCTCCCCGGTGCCTGCGGTGGAATGCATCAGCTGCTGGCCATCGGTATTGTAGAACAAGATGTATTGCACCTCTTCTTTGCAGGGCTGCACCTTCCTCTGCGTGTTTGGATTTCCTGGAGAAAAGCTGGCCCACGAGATCACCCACGCCTTGGAATGCGCTATGCAGATCTTCCACATGACCTCCATGGGCCTGAGAAAACTCCAGTGAGTGCACGTTATGGGGCGTGTGTGCTGCCTGGGACGGCACGAGGGGAATGATGAGCAAGAGACGTGCCCTCTGGCTTGTCCTCCTTCGCCCCTGGCAGGAAGGAGGCGGTGTCTCAGAGGTGACAGGTTAGCCCACGGCAGCCAGGCACAGTCCCCCCAAGTGCCGCCTGCCAGTCACCGTGTCGGAGCGAGCCCTCACCAGGGCATGGAGCTCCTCAGCTCCTCAGGCCAGGAGCAAGGCCTGGGCCCGGTCCCTCGACCTCCAGTGGCTGCCATTGTGAGTGTTGTGCAGGCAGCAGCTGCTTGCCTCCCCGCTAAGGAGAAGAGCCTGTGGCCTGGTGCAGGTTGCAGCCATCAGGCCTCGGGGGAGGGCTCCAAACGGTCCTGCATGTGCCCTACCTACGTCTCCTGCCACCGGGGCGTGTTGCGCCCCAAGCTCTCCAAGTCCCCAGGACCCATGCTGGTGCGTGTGGTCCCAGTGCTGAGGAGGGGGGGGAGAGGTGGGAAGGGATGGAACAGGGCGAGCAGGACTGCAGCAGGGCTGCTGCTGAATCCACGCCACTCTCTCTGTGTGCCAGGCTAGTGTCTGTTGGGGTCAGCAGCGGGGCAGCGTTCTGCGGCTTCACTGGCCATCCCGAGAGGTTTGAACACACAGGTAGGGCTCCTTTGTCTTAGGAGTGTGAGGCTGGCATGGGTCTGCTTCAGTGCATCGGTGTGGACGAGGCGGCTGGGCTGAGGCAAGGACACGCTACAGCCTGCTGGGGCCTTGGGGCGGGAGGATGGGCTCAGAGACGTGCGGTTCCCTTTGGGTCCGCTTACCCTGCAGTTGGGTTGGCTTGTGGCCGGGAGGGGAGGTTGCCCTTGGCCTTGAAGGTTTCCCAACTGCGCTGACGTATGCTCTTTCTCTGTGGCAGCCCTTGGCTTTAAGGTGAATTTGGCCGCCCGCATGATGGTGGCCTACCCGGGGGTGGTGTCCTGTGATGCAGAGACCTGCGCGGCCTCTCGCCTGCCCAGCTACTGCTTCAGAGCGCTACCAAAGAGAAACTTGAAAGGCGTTATCAGTCCCACCACTGTCTATCAATACGTGGGGACCACCGAGAAGCAGTAAGTGTTCTCTGAGCTGTGCACGTGAGGGGAGAGGGGCCTCAGGGGTACGACCTTGGCCGAGCAGAGGGCTCGAGTTCTGCAGCGAGACCAGGCTGCTCTCCCACAGACCTCCCTTGCCTGTGGCTGAGAAAATCGGAAGCCCTGGTGCGGGTCTGCTTTCTGCCTCTGTGCCCTTGTGCCTCTTGCTGCTAAGAGTGTGGAAATGATGGCACCGGGATGGGGAAGGCTGGCCTGTCTTTGGACACACAGGGTAGCCTTGCGCGCTTTGTCCGAGCGGCTTTCCTCTGAGCTTGCTGTGTTGTGCTTTGCTCCACCACGCGTAAGACTGTGCCAGTGGTCATTCTGCGGCATGGGGTGGGTTTTTTTCCCCAGCTGCTTCCCAGCAGGAAGCTCTGGGTCACTCGTGTTCCGCTGGGGAAAGGTGGGCTGCTGGCATGCTCTGCCTCCTCCTGCCTTCCTGCTCAGTCCTCTGCCGTTCCTCTGGGCCCGGCTCTGACCTTGTCGGTGGAGGGCCTTTTGAACACGAACGCTACCGTCTTTTGGAAACCGCTGCAAGACTTGAGCCAAAGGTGCCAGCAGCTTGGGCATCCCAAGGCGCTAAGTGACACGGGTCCTCCTTTCCAAGAGGCTTGTTTTGCGTGTGCAGGCTGGCAACGCAGTCAGCTAGCCAGCAGTACAGCCTGGCTTCTTTCCTCATCTTGGATTTCTTTGGTTGTTGCCTCCGGCAAGGGACTTTTGTTAGCTTCGGCTGTCGTGCTGTGGCTGCTGGGCTTCCTTATGCTCGAGGCTGTGCTGGTGTGTCACCTTGAGCTTTGGCCAGGGGAACATGCTCGGAGTAACATGCTGCTTGAGAGGGGGGTCTCCACTCCTCCACAGCAGGCTCTGCGTGCTCCGGCTTCTGACCAACTAGGCGACTCCTGTTTGCTCTTCTCCCCCTTCTAGACAACGTGACGTGGGCGTTGCCGAGGAGAGGTCACCCTATGGTCCCTTGCTGGGTAGGTGGAGAACTCATCCGAAACCCACTTGCTTCCCTTTGCCCAGTGCTGGGGGCTCTGCTGTGGGTTGCCCCTGGCACACAGCTGAGCGCCACGCAGCCGCTTCCTCCCTCCCTCCCTCCCTCCCTCTCTGCTGCGGGATGGGGGAGAGAAGTAGAGGGGCTCCCCGCTTTTCAGCACGCTGCAGCAGCTCATTTCCTTGTGGGTCTGCACAGGTCGGGAGGCAGAGATTGACCGCTTTGAATTCTGCTTGGAGGCCTATAAGCATTTGGAAGAACCACACGTCCTGGCATTTGTGGGCATTCCAGGCTCTGGAAAGAGCCACTTACTTGCCGAGCTGGCCATTTTAGGCCGGGCTGCTGGGCACAGGTAAGCACTGTGGAGCTGTCGCTTTGGCACCCCTCTGCCACCCATCCCCTGGCGTTTGCAGAACGCAGTTCGGGTGCTGCTGTGCCCAGCCTTTGCACTGCAGCCTCCCAAAAAAGCCTGCTGCGGACCCAGCCAAGCAGTACCCACCTCCTCAGAGAGTTCCAGCTGGCTCTGTGAGCCACTGTTCTCCTCCTTTGTCCCTGGGCCGAGCACAAAGAGACGGAAAGAGCTCCAGCTGAGGAGCTGAGGGGAAGCAAGGTGGCCCATCTCAGAAGCGCTGCTTGCCCTCTGGCTGTTTTCCAGAAGGAGCACTGGGGCAGAAAAGCCTTGCTGCGGGCCGGGCGGCAGACGCAGACCCGCCACCTGCTGAGGCCTTCCTTCTTAACCCAATGAGTGCCTCTGCAGGGGGTGCATAGTGCGAGCCGGGCTGGGGCTGCAGAGGCGCAGGGGCCGCGGCCAGCCCTCCCAGTGACCGGCTTGCAGCCGCCCACGGGGGCTCTTTCTTATACGACGAGTGGAAAGCTCGGTCCTCTCCAGGACGCACTTGGAGAGTCCCGCTTTCCTCTGCAGAAAGGACCAGGCGGCTCACCTATAAAACACTGCTGTCCAGGCAGGCTGGAGCTACCGGGAGGCAATTCTGGATCTCAGCGCCTTCTGCTTTTGCACCGCAGGGTCAACGCTGTGGAACTGGCAGAGGAGAACTTGAAGCAGCCCTTCTCTGCCATCCGTCTGCTGGTGGCCAGGGCACTGGGTCTCCAGGCCGGTGAGACTTGCAGTGACAGGCAGCGCGCCCTGCAGACCGTGCTCCAAGGCACAATAGAAGAGAGCAGCTATTGCTTGCTCAACGATGTTTTCTTAGTGGAGGTGAGAGCGAGAGGCTGTCCTGCTTGGATGCTCTGCTGGGAGCAGCTCAGCTCAGGGCTGGGACTCGCGGGGCTCGTACCCCACCTGTCTGATTCCTGTGCCCAGGAGTCTCCCTGTGCGTGGGGTGCTCCTGTGCCACGCATGTGCCCTGGGTCTCTTTCAGCAACCTGGAAGTGGCATTGAAGGGGGGCTGGTGCTGGCCGCACGCAAGAGCAGAGGCATTCTGCTCTGCAGTCTTGCTTTGCGGGATAGGTGTGCCTAGACCCTCAGCTATGTTCCTCTCTGTCTTTCCTGGACAGTTTCCCATCACAGACGAGGTGTGCAGGATGCGTCACACTGAATGGAACAGTGCGTTCCACCTGACTTGTACGCAAGTGCTACAGAAGGTGAGCACGTCTCCCTCCTCCCGCCTCACAGGAGCCAAACAACCGTGCTGGCTGCGGGCTCCGCGCTGGAGCTGCCTGAGGGGGTGGCAGGATGAGGCGCCCGGGTCATGGCCCTTCAAGAACTTTGCCCAGCTTCTCTCCTTCTGCCGGGGAACTGATGTTAGAGGAGGCCTTACAGTCTCTCAGAAGCAAAGTTGCTAAACTCCTGGAGAGGGAGGTGGCCGAGGAGAGGCTTCTGGCTATCCCCTTGTCTTGAGGAGAGAAAGTCCTCCCCAGAAGACACTCAAGAATCCACCAGATTCCACTCAGAACCACCTGTTTTTATTTTTTTTCAGGTGCTTGGAGGGGAATTTGGCATATTTTTCGTCGACAACGCCCACTTCGTGGACTCTGAGTCCTGGTCTATCATGTGGCCCCTGCTCCAAAGCGTCACGGTCCTTATGGTCATGAGCTTAGCTCCGGGCCGTGACAGAGCAGAGGACATTTTCAAAGCTGCCACGGACAGCACAACATCGGAGAGAATCACCTGTCTTCGTCTGGAAGGGCTGAAAGCTTCCGACGTGGTGCGGAAAGCCTGCCAGGAGCTTGGAGTGCGCAGCATCCCCAGGGAGCTGGCAAGGTAAAGCCAAGTCGGGGAGCTCTTCTGAAGGGGTTGCATTTATGCTGACCACGGCTGGGAATCGCCCTGCAAAAAAGGCAGCCACGGGGCTGATGGGTCTCTCCTTAAGCCTGGCCATAGCAGGTGTGAGCTGAGAATGGGCAACTGCCACGAGGCAGTAGAGTGTGGATGGTGTCAGCCCTTTGCTGTTGCCGTGGCTTGCTCTTCTGTGCTTTAGGCACTGTCCAGCAGCCTTTCCTGATGGATTCCCAGGAACGCTGTGGGTCTGGGGGGCCCCAGGCACTCACGCCCCATCCAGAAGCCAGGCGTAGCCAGGTTGAAGAGGCTGGTTAGCCTACGAGACCCGAGTGACTCAGCCTACGAGACCCGAGTGACTCACCACCCACCAGAACTGTGCTGCACCTTACTTCCCTGGTGTCGGTTGTGCTCCTGCCCAGGTTCCTGATCCAGAGAAGCTCTGGCATCCCATATTACTGTGAGGAACTGCTGCGCTCCCTGCGTTGCAACAACATGCTCTTGTTGCACACCGGGAGGCCGAAGGAAGGAGAGGACAGCTGGCAGAGCCTGATGGGTAAGCACCCTTGTTGCCAATCAGCTGTTGGCTGTGGTGCATCCTCTCCCGCACAGCCGCACCTTGCTGCTCCCTTGGCAAAACACCAGCTCAGCTCCTTGTTCATGCTCCCCGTGCTCTCCCTGTCTTCTGCAGCCAAGGCATCACCCGCTGTCACAGCTGCCTCAAGCCCGGGTAGCGGGTGTGACGGAGAAAGGATGTGTGCCATCAGACCAGACGTGAACCTGGAGACCTCCATGCTGCCGTTTGCCTTGAAAGGTGAGGAGCTGAGCAGCGCTCGTCCAGTTTGTGGCTGTGCCCCAGCTTCGTTTCCTGGGGTGCAGGTGAGAGAGAGGCTGAGCACCTGCGTGCTGCAGAGTCACCCCCTCAGCCTCAGGGCTCAGCCAGGAAGGTGACTCCAGTCCAAGCAGGCTGTGGTTTTCCCCTGTTGGCAGTGGACCAGCTCTGAGCTGACCGGTGAGCTGCACACCATGGGTGGGGGAGCTCTGAGTCTAGCTCTGGGCTGGTGAGAATGCTTTGTGTTCTCTGTGTGCACTGCTGGCTATGAACCCAGTACAGACCTAGTAGGTCCCCCTAGTAGGTGGGACGTGCATACCTGCTGGACCGTGCCCTCCCCATCACCGGTTGGGAGCGTCTGTCTGTCTGAGTGCCTCTGCTTTCCCTGGCTCCTGTGGCCTGTGACTGTGGGAGAAGCGGAGCCATCCTGAAGATATCAACCCTGGGCTCTGGTTGCCCAGCAGGTGCCGTCCTGAGGAAGGGAGGCCAAAGTCCTCCCCGTTTGCTCAGGTGAAACTATCTGGCTTCTCCAACCTCAGGCTCAGGGACAGGCAAGACAGAGATGCGTTGCTTCTTCTTGGCAGAGATTGCGCTGGCTGAGCTGGACCGGATGGATCTACAGAAGCAGATGGTTCTGAAGTTTGCAGCCATCATAGGGCCGGTGTTTACAACCCAGCAGCTGGTTCACATCCTTCCCATCTCTGTAAATCAGTGGATTAATCCACTGCTGGACATGCTGGTGAAGGACAACATCCTGAAGCGGCTGGAGAACACAGAGGAGCCGGAAGACGTGCAAGGTGCTCCAGAGGGGCCGGCCACCTCCGGGCAGGCAGGAAGCGGTAAGTGGTGGCTGCAGCGTGAGCCCAGGAGCGCTGGGGCTCCACAGGGCCCTGCTCACACACCTTTGTGCAGAGAGAGATTCTCAGTGGCTGTTGGAAGTGCCTCTGCCACTGTGCTAGCAGGCGCTGGTCGGAGCCCGGGCTGGGCTCAGACGGCAGCAGCACTCACCCAAGTGTGGCCTTTGCCCCAGTTGGGGCAGCTTTGAGGTCTGGCCCCCGCTTTGGCTGAGGCCAGGACTCATTGCCTTGCAGGGGTGGAGAGGCCCTCCGTGAACACGGGGTCCAGAAAACAACAGTCTGACGTCCTGGCCTTCTGCGCCCCACTGCTGTGGGAGGCGACGTACGAGCTGTGGCCCACGAGGGAGAGGGTGAACATTCACCGCCAGTGTGCCGCCTTCCTGGAGAAGCATGCGCACAAATGCCAGAGGTGCCACGGAGGGGACTTTGTGGCCTTCCACCGCTTCGGCGTCTCCAGCCCCCAGAAGCAGGGGAGCTGCCAGGGCTCTGCTGATGAGGATGACTGCTGCAGCTGGGAGGCCTTGGTAGTTGCTGGAGAACACCTGAGGAGGGCCAGGACCCACCCTGCAGAGGGCGAGATTCTGGCAGAGGGCGAGCAGACAACTCTGCGGGCCGAGGACGGTGGCGAGTGCTCCTGCCAGTGCGAAGCCATCGCCGAAGCAGTGCTTGTGCCCCTGGCTCGCCACTACAGGGCAATGGGCAGCACTTCCCAAGCCCTCTATTATGTGCTGGAGTGTGCGGCTGCCTACCTGCACGTCTCCAACAGCTACATGGTGAGTTACCCTGCTAGCCAGCACGAGCTGCATTAGCAGGGAGGAGGCCTGAGGGCTGACGGGGCTGGCCGCAGGCTCTGCACCAATGCTCACCTGCTGTCTGTGTGCTTGTTCCAAGGCCCTCATGAAGCTGAGCGAAGCAGAGGCTCTGAGGAGCTCCGTCAAAAAGGAAAGAAATGCCATCGACCGCTTTGAGGAGGCCATCTTCTTCAGCCTCAAAGGAGAGGTAAAGAGGCAGGCAAAAGCGGAGGGTGTCCGAAGAGATGCAGCCATACGCTTCCCCTGCTGGCAGGGAATGTTCCTGCCACAGCCAGCCCCTGGTCCATTTCTGCAGTCTCTGCAGGTCTTGGGCAAGTCCTCCACATCTGCATGCCTTCCTCTTCCTGTACAGGTCTGCAGTAACGTGGGATGTGTGAAGCTGGCCAAGGAAATGAGCAGGCAGGCGCTGAGACTGCTGGAAAAGCGGTTCCCGCGAACCCGTGCCGGGGCCTTTGTCAAGTCTCTGTGGGAAGGGTTGAAGCGTGCTCCTCAGGCCACAGGCAGAGCGTCCTTCCTTCCCCAGGAGGCTCGGTAAGCAACAGAAGGGACCACGCGGGAGAGGAAGAGCCCTTTTGTACCTGCTCCCACGCATCCAGGCCCAGGCCTGCCCGGGTTTCAGCCCATTTCCCAAGCCTTAGCAGGACTGAGGCATTCAGGCGTGATGTGTGGGTAGAGCCAGGGATGGCGCTGCCTCACGCTGCCTCCCCTGCACAGCACAGGAGAAGAATGCACACCTTTGGGTAAAAAGCAGCTTGTGCTGACGGATGCTGTCACGGAGTCATCTAGATAAATCCCTTCTTCCAGCAATCTATCTGGCTAGCCCCACCGCCCTGCTTTCCCTTGCCCTGTCTGACTCAGTGCTCCACAGCTGTGCCTCTGGGCCCAACGGTTTCTCTTGCGTGGCAGGAGGAAGAAGCAAGCCTGGCTGGTTCAGCGGAGCAGATGCCTCTCCTTGCTCGAGGACCTCTACAGCCAGGAGGGCACATCTGGCGGACAGAGGTTCTCCCGCCTGGCAGCGCTCATGAAGGCCAACACGGACAGCAAGATGCACTCCTATCAGGCAGCAGACTCACACATTGGACAAGCCTTGAATTAAGGAAAATAGGTCAGGTTAAAAGCTATGTGCTTTCATGGCATGCTGAATTGGCAGCTGCAGATGTGGCCTTGTGAAGCCAGCTTTTGGCTGCCGATAACCGATGCTTTTCTACAGGCTTAGACAACGAGTGCAGACAGCGGGTCTCCTGTTCCTCCAAGTGACACCGTTCAGGTACCCTACGTCTGGAATGCAGACAGCAGGCTAGGACAGTAAACCACAAATTAACAAAGAAGCAACAAATTGGTGGACGGAGTTGTAGCCGATGAGAGGACCGGCCAAAGCCAGGTGAAAGAATACAGTGAGGAAGACCATGGCCTTCATCAGAAAGACCACCAGACAACCAGCAAGAGATACCACGCATGCGTAAAAGAACTGAGACGTGGGGCCGGGGGGGAAGGGGGAAATGTCAATCTTGTGGAAGGGGGACTCATCGTAATAACCCAGCCTCTTCTTGGACAGCTAGTGCATATGTAAGCAGCTTGTTTTTGAAGTGTGTGCCTTTCCTGACCTGTGGTATGCAGGCTTGGAGGGATTACCCCCCTGCATCCGGCGTGTGCGCAGCACTGAGTAAACATACCTGCTTTATAACTACTCTGTGGTTATAGAGTGTGATTCCGCACGCCAATTTGGCGAGCCAGCCAGGAGGCTCTTTGCTGGGCCGTGGGGCTGGTCGGCCCAGGAGGCACTTCTGGTGCGCCCCGAGAGATTCTCGGAGAAGACTCCCTGGGCCAACACATCCACCATGGAGCAGGGAAAGAGCCCCGGCTGCGGACCAGGTATGTTGGGAACAGGGAAGCCGTAAGTCGTAAGCGCGAGAAGTAGATTGTGTTTTTGCAGTGGAGATTTCCAGTATTTCCGTATGTAGCACAGGATAAGTTGCCTTTCACAAAGAAAGCTCCTGAACAGAGTAAAGTTGAGGCTGGGGTGATCTGACCTAGGTACAGTTGGCGCAGGCACTAGGTCAGGTAACTCTATAGGGTAGGGGAGAGTCCGGTACAGGCCGGAACGAGTGTGCTAAGTTGAAAGTGAGTTGTTGAAAAGATTGTCCTCCAATCGCCATCAAAGGTACAGAACATACCCAAAGACAATAGGTTGGTAGCAGACATTGCGTAGAAGTGTAACGTAGCAACAGCGTCGGAGGACTGTGAGCCTGGGATGCTCAACCAGTGAGTGCCAGGAGAGGCTTGACCTGCATCGGACCCAGGGTATGTCACGGAATGGATTTCACGGGCAAGTTGTGCAGTTTCTCCCTTGTCAGTAGGGATTGCCTATTACTGCAGTAGTAGTAGGTGTTGCCCGTTATTGCAATAACGAATAAGCTGCTCTTCACAGAGCTCTTTGCCTGATTAGAAACTGTTGATCTTGAGCGTGTTTCTCACAGTCTGGTGCCGAAACCCGGGAACAGCGTCGCCCACGGTGAGCCTCCGCCTCTGCAGCACAGGACGGTGCACCCCGCTCATTTTTCTGCAGCCCTGTGGGGTGGCAGCGGTGGTTCATCGTGGAGCCGGCTGCAGACCCGAGGATGGTTTTCAGAGGCAAGATCTGTGAACAGCTGGGGGATAGGGACGGACAGCGGGCACTGCGGTGTTGTGTGATTGACCCGGTAATTCCTGGCAACTCTGCGCACAGAGCGAGGTAGGAACAATCGTGTGTGATTAAGTACTGCCTTGGAGGTCGAGGTCTGGGACTCCTACGCTGTACGCGAACGTCTTTCCAGAAGGGTTGCTTGACGGTACATGCCTGCTATAAGTCCTTTAGGAAATAGGTTGAAAAACTGGAAGAGAAGTTCAAGAACCAGGGATAAGGATAAACAGAAAATGATTAGATGTCGTGTTGTTGTACGGCCTGAATAACCAGGAGGAGTCCGCATACGCTGCTTGTTGGATTTAGGGAGTGCAGCGGTCAATCATGGCTAGATAAAATTCCGTAGATAAGGAAGAACAGAGAAACCCCCAACGGGATCCTTTAAGCTGTGTGCTCCCTGTACTTTTCCCTAGGATTAAACTCACTCACTTTCCTCTACGCAGCGGTGTTCCCCCCCTTGCCGTCCTGGCCTCGAGTCAAGTCCTGTACCTACAGGAGGGAGGCTGGAGACAGCTGACAGAGTGCAGGGTACTGGCTCAGATCAGCCCCTTAACAGCCCACCTGAACCGAGCTCTGTGACTAGTGCTGATACTGAAAAGATAGAGCTCTGCCAGCTTAAGAGAGAATCGGAACAATGCAAAAGGGAGGTTATAAATTCTCCCTTTCCTAAATCTAACACCATTATCCCCACTGGCACTTCCGTGTATCCTCTTAGGGAAGTTCCAATGTTATCAGGGGACAGAGGAGATGTAAACTCCCCACTTGCGAGTGGAGAGGTGAGAAATTTCAAAAGGGAAACGAAACCTTTAATGCAAGATCCTCTTGGATTAGCAGAACAGTTTGATCACTTCTTGCTCTTGGTCATCAATTCAGCTTATGAAATACTGGGATTTAATTTAACTGGGAACACCTTAGGAATAACGGAGGTAGAGGGATCAGGAATGATAGTTTCACTTTTTGAATTACTGCTGAATTAAAATGGGGAGATAAAATAGTCACAGGGCAGTTGTCTTGTGTGCCAGAAGCAGGGACCAATTCACTGGGGAGAGACTGAATAGTTAAAGGAGGACTGCAGTTGAGAACTTGTGAAACAGGTAGAAAGGTGTCAGTGAATCTGCTAAGAGCCGACGATGAAAAAAATAGATAAATGCAAAGGTGTGGGCAGGGCAAGGAAGCCGGGGTGGACTCACAATCACTCCCTGAAAAAAATAACTGTCCGAGGAGGGAGTGAAGCTGTGAAGCAGCGACAAGATCCCATACCTTTAGAAAGGATAACGGGTCTAAAGCCTGTGATACAAACCTTGGTTAAGAATGGTCTTCTGGAACTCTGTCTGTCACCCTATTACACTCCAATTTTGCCAGCACAGAAGGCAGGTGGTACCTATGGGCTGGTACAAGATCTAAGAAAAATGAATGAAACAATTCCCAAGCGACGCCCCCTGGTTCCGAACCCCTATGCTTTAATGAGCCTGATCCCACAGGAACATGAAGGGTTTAGTGTGATCGACCTAGAAAATTGCTTTCTGGACCTGCTCTTGGGACTCAGGGAGTTGAGATCTTTTTGCCTTTGATTGAGAGGACCCCGAAATGGGATGCAAGCAGCAAAAAAGCTTCCTGCGGGATCCCGCCCCTTGTACAGATTGCTGTATTAGTCATTGTCACTGTCTGTCTTTGTAACTGGTCGATGTTTGTGTTGTAAAAACGTTACCTGTGGAATTCCAGTCCCTGCTTGAGGCAGCCTTGTCTTGCTGGGGGACGCTGGTCACGACTCTTGCCCGGGGAACTCGGTGTTCCCGTGCCCTGGGGAAGCAGGTGGACTCCATCACCCAGCCACACCCAGGGCATTTTCACCCGGTACCGAAGAGCGGCTGGGATAAGCAGCTGCTATGGGATGAAGGGGGTCCAAAGAAATTCTGGAAAAGACCATTCGGGGTCGTATTTTGGCTCAGTGGAGAAACGCCACCTATCAGCCGGGGGGAATGTGGGAATGGAATGCTGTTTCTGCAGTTGGAACGAACAAGAGGAGTCTTTTGTGGTCTGTGCTGCCATCTGTTGTCCTTTGTGGGTACTAACAGTTCTTTCTGGGTTTCTCTTCATTCCGACAAAGGGGGGTCTCTAATAGTGCCGTTAGGTAAACTTTCCATGTTGTGGCATGCTTAGTAGGTAGGTGAAGTAAGGAACAAGTAATTAACAAGTACAAAGGCTGCAGCTTTTGTATGATAGACTACAAAGCGTATTGAAAGGCTATTCTGTTTTGCCAGGAGGCTCTTAGCAAAAGAACAACAGACTTAGCAAGCAGCAGAGAAGCCAGGGCCTCCGCATGAGGTCGAACTGTCTCACTCTTGGCTCAAGAGGGATGCAAGAGATACTTCCCTCCATCCTCCTTCCAGCCTTCTCTCTGTCCTAGGACGAGCAGGTGTCCGGGAGTGGTGGCCTAGTGTTGAGTAAGCAAGGGTTGGAAGTCAATTAATTAGCAGTATACGCTTAGCTAGCAACACTTTACGTTTAGCCAGGATCTGTACGTTTAGTTGAGCGTCGGGAAGACTGTGAACCTGAAGTACTCAGCCAATGAGGAACCAGGGGAGGAAGAGAGAAGCGTCGGCTAATGGGGCTGAAAAGATGTCATCCTGTTTTCTGTGTGCCATTGCAATTGCAAATAAAATCTGCTTTATCAGAGATGCCGTGCTGATGAATTCTTGGGGTATTTCCAAGAGGAGCCTCGAGTGAGAGCCCGGAAACATAGATGAAGTAAGAGGACCAGTTTTAACCACTGAGTGTTCTAATCACGAGAGTAAGCACGGGGTGTCTGTGGAAACTGGAGAACTGTCTTGTCTGATTCGTGGGCTTGGAAGGGAGTGGGACCAACTGTTTGGATGGATTAAGGAAGTGTAATTGTTAATGGTATATGGAAGCGTAACTGAGGGTATGTGGTAGTGTAATTGAGGGTCCGAATAGCGAAATAGTGTAAAAAGGCAAAAGGGTGAAAGGAAAGGTGAGTTTATGTGCGCTGGCCCAAGAGCAACCCCTGCAGAACGCTCGGAGTGAGAGAGAGAGCCAGGGCCGGAGACTGCCACTGTATACAGTGCTGCTCGCAAAAGGGGGGCGGGCAATGGAAGTGAGGATAGCCCTCATCTGCAGGGAGCTAAGGAAACCCAAAATCCAGTGTTAGCACTGCGAGCCTCCGGAAGGGAGGAGCTGAAACCGAAACGTAATGCTAGTCGGTTCTGTAATGATGAGAGTTTGGAAAATGAAGAAGGTTTGGGAAAGACACAGGCTGAGGAAGGCAAATCACAAGGAGCGAGGTGTAACAGGGATGTCAGGACCGAAGAGAGGCAAGCGATATGGGAAAACTGACTGAGGAACAGAGATATTGGACAAGCCTTGAATTAAGGAAAATAGGTCAGGTTAAAAGCTATTTATGTGCTTTCATGGGGTGCTGAATCGGCAGCTGCAGATGTGGCCTTGCGAAGCCAGCTTTTGGCTGCCCATAACCGATGCTTTTCTACAGGCTTAGATAATGAGTGCAGACAGCGGGTGTCCTGTTTCCCCAAGTGACATTGTTCAGGTACCCTATGTCTGGAATGCAGACAGCGGGCGAGGACAGTAAACCACAAATTAACAAAGAAGGAGCAGATAGGTGGAAGGAGTCGTAGCCGATGAGACGACCGGCCAAAGCCAGCCAAGGGTCCTCCAACCCGACCCAGCTCAAAGAGCACACAGTGAGGAAGACGACAGCCTTCATGAGAAAGACCACCAAACAACCACCGAGAGATACGACGCGTGTGCAGACTCCCACACTGGACAACCCTCTTTTACCTACTGTATCTGAATAAACTCTTTACTTTCTTATGTTTGTTCTTTTTCGGCCTTTCTTGAGATCCGGAAAATGTAAAAACATCTAGTTTTCATGTGCATTCTAGGGGAAATATGTCTTTCTAAGCACAGGCTTTGTCACTCAGGAAAAGCCAAGCTATGAGTAGATTTGCCTTTCAAAATAGAAAAGCATCTTCTGCAATTCACTCAAACGCATCTCTGGGGTTTTGCCAATTAGGTCACATTTGAGCTCGCAATACAGAGAAGCAAGACTGACAAACAGTAGCCAGGCTTCTACTTGGGGTCTGCCTTTTGTCAGTGGAATTGCCCTCTATCTTAGGAAGTGGATAGATCAATCCCCCAGCAGAAGAAACTGGGCAGGGGAGGCAGCTGACCGGCAGGGCTGAGCAAGGACCTGCAGCTTAAACTGAGGGAAAAGAGGGAAACGGACAGAAAGTGGAAGCAGGGTTGTGTGGCCTGGGAAGAATAGAGGGACGTTGTCCACACGTGAAGAAATAAGACTGGGAAAGCCAAGGCACAGGTAGAGCTGAACTTGGCGAGGGACGTGAAAAATATCACCAAGGGGTTCTACAGGTACATAAGCAGGAGGAGACAGGCCAAGAAGAGTGTTCCCCCTCTGATAAATAAGAACGGACAGCTGGCTTCCTCAGACATGCGTAAAGCTGAGGTGCTCAAGAAGTGCTTTGCCTCGGTCTTCACGGGTGGTCCGGCTCCTCCCCATGTCTGCCAGGACCCTGAAGATCTAGGCGTGGGTGAGAGGCACAGGTTCCATCCCACTGTCGGAGACCTCCTCATGAAATTGAACATATATACGTCCACAGGACCGGATGATATCCATCCCAGGGTTCTGGAAGAGATGGCTGATGTGGTTGCCGAGCCGCTCTCCATCATATATGAAAAATGATGACTGTCTGGTGAAGTCCCCGGTGACAGGAAAAAGGGAAACCTTACTCCCATTGTTAAGAAAGGCAGAAAGGAAGACCCGGGCAACTACAGGCCGGTGAGCCTCACCTCTGTGCCTCAGAAGAGCATGCAGCACATCCTCCTAGAAGGAGGCACATACATGTTAAGGCACATATGAGAGGAAGAGGTGATTCGAGACAGCCAGCATGGCTTCACCAAGGGCAGTTCGTGCCTGACCAATCTGGTGGCCTCCTATGATGGAGTGACGGCTTCGGTGGATGGGGGAAAGGCGATGGATGTCATCTACCTGGACTTCTGCAAAGCCTTTGGTGTTGTCTTTCACCACATCCTTCTCTCTGAATTGGAGAGGCATGGATTTGAAGGCTGGACGGTTTGGTGGATTAAGAATTGGTTGGCTGGTCGCAGCCAAAGGGTTGTGATCAACAGGTCTATGTCAGGGTGGAGGCCGGTCACAAGCGATGTCCCTCAGGGGTCGGTCTCGGGACCGGTGCTCTTCAACATCTTCATCAGTGACACAGACAGTGGCATGGAGTGCACCCTCAGCAAGCTTGCAGATGACACCAAGCTGAGTGGTGCAGTCGATACGTTGTAAGGAAGGGAAGCCATCCAGAGGGACCCAGACAGCCTGGAGAAGTGGGCTCATGACAACCTAATGAGGTTCATTAAGGCCAAATGGAAGGTGTTACGTTTGGGCCGGGGCAATCCCAGGTGTTTATGCAGACTGGGTGAAGAACCCCTTGAGAGCAGCCCTGTGGAGAAGGACTTGGGGGTCCTGGTGGACGAGCAGCTGGACATGAACCAGCAGTGTGCAGTCCTAAAGGGAGCCTATAAACAGGAGGGGAGTCAACTCTTGGAAAGGGTAGATAATAGCAGGACAAGGGGAAATGGTTTTAACTTGAAGGAGGGAAGATTTAGGTTGGATGCCAGAGGGAAGTTCTTCACTATGAGAGTGGTAAGGAGCTGGAACAGGCTGCCCAGAAGGGCTGTGGTTGCCCTGTCCATGCCTGGAGCTGTTCAAGGCCAGGTTGGATGGGGCTCTGGGCAGCCTGGTCCAGGATTCAGTGTGGAGGCTGGTGGCCCTGCCTGTGCTGGGGGAGTTGGAGATTCGTAATCCTTGAGGTCACTTCCAACCCGGGCTGTTCTGTGGTTCTGTGATTCTGTGAATATCCAGAAACTGTATGGGCAGTCCCATACTTTAGCCACTGCCCACATGGTTTTCTGCTCCTCATGTCATAGTTTCCAATGCAGGCAGTGGGCGATGACTTCTGCTGATGTGTTTTCCAGTCATCTAACTTAAGCCAATGTGTTAGCTTCATCATTAGCCTGCCAGGTGACTGCAAGGCTTGATGTCTGGGGACACGGCCTTTCCTCATATGTGAGAAGCTCCAGGCCCCTACTCATCTCTGTGGCCATTCGCTGGACTCTCTCTAGAAGTTCCCTGTGTTTTTTTAACTGGGGAACCCAGAACTGGACTTACTATACCCAATGTGGCCTCACCAGGGCAGAGTAGAGGAGGAGGACCACCTCCCTTGACCTGCTGGCCGGAGTCTTCCTAATGCACCCCAGGATACCATTGGCCTTCTTGGCCACAAGGGCACGCTGCTGGCTCACGGAAAATCTGTTACCTACCAGGAAATCTAGGTCCTTTTCTGCAGAGCTTAGGTCAGCCCGTAACCTGTGCTCTATTCGGAGCCAAGACTAGCCTCTCAACAGAAAAAACTGTGAAACCGTTCTTACCAAATGTCCCCACTACACAGACACACCACCCTGCCGCAGCACCACCACCAGATACCCAAAGCCAGTATCTGGTGAATTTATCCACTGTCATAAAAGGGGTGGCCTGTTTGCCGTCCCCCAACACAATCTTTTCCTTCTGTGTTTTGGTTTTTGTTTGTTTGTTTGTTTGTTTTGTCTCTAAGGCAAGAGGAAACTGCACTGCCGCTCTATGGACGAGAGGCACTCTATGGACAAGAGAAACTCGCCTTAGTCACAAGGTAGACCGCGATTCTAAATGAGACCTTCTGAGCTCTCATGGATCATAGCATCTATGAACGGCATCTCCCCTGAACTGGGACACTCCCCAGGTACTACCAAATCCTACGCATCTGTTCCACAGGAGTAGCTGTCGAGATATTTTACCAGATCCACATATTTCTGTTTATTTCTGTACGTAGGAGCATATGTGTTTTGTATCTGTCCATACGTATGTAGACTAGCCAGAGAATTATAGAATCCTCAGAGCTGGAAGGAACTTTTACAGATCATCTAGTCCACCTCCCCTGCAATCAACTGGGATCACAGCTCAGTCTGCTTGCTCAGAGCCTGGCCTTGAAAGTCCGTCGTGATATACTTGAAGAAGTCAGTGATGTATCTGAAGATGATTCAAACTAATTCGGATCCAAACCATTGATTCAGCACCAAGGAAATGACTTTGATGGCAATTCTCACAATTTAGCTGCTGGTGCTGTGAAAGTATTGGAAAAGGCTGCCAGTTCAGGTTTTCTCTCTTGTTGATGTGTGCAAATTCAGATTTCCCAGGCTGCATTTTAGTAGCAGTTAACCCATCTTTGCCAAGGGAACATTTCAGACCAATCGTTGCAACCTTGCCAAAGAGCTGTCATTGAAATAAGGCTAACGATCGCAATAGGCTAAGATACTAAACCAAATACGACCGAGAGTGAGAAAAGCACAGAGGCAAGTAAGAGCCTGCCGTAGTTTGGTGTGTGTGCCTTATCTCCGGAGGATGCTGTACGAGCTGCACGTTTGTTGTAACTTCTGTGTGTGCGCGTGCTGATGAAATTCACAATTATCCTTCCAAACTCCAGCAGAGGGCGATATTTTCCTGCATATGAGCGCAACCCTTCCCAAACTCACCCGAGCAAATTGCCAACGTGCGGTCCGGAGGCGTTAACGTTATTCAAACCGCTTTTGGAGAAGCAAACACTGTGATTCTAAGTCTTCTTTTAGGGCGCCATTAAGGATAAATTAGGCGTATTAGTATAAATTAGGTGTCGGCGACAGGTAAGAAAAACAAACTTGGGAAATGTTTTAGAAAGTGATTATTTAGAAAATTAAGTGACTTTCTCCCCATTAAAACCTTTATTTTGGAAGTCTCCTTAGGCACAGAGTCGATGCTGGAGGTCCAGCAGCAGCTGTTCCGTAATGGGAGCTCTCCTCATCTTTGGAGTTGAACAAAGATCACAGAAATGATGTTGTTCAGCCCAGGATGATGAGTAAAGCTGCAGAAGGTCTACCGGTCTGTAGACTGTAAACTGGAGACTGCTCTTTACTGGATGAGTAAAGCCGCAGAAGGTCTGCGCAAGGTTAAAAGAACTGCATAGGGAAGGGTGCGAGGCTCATGGCAATCAGCTAGTGCCTCAAGCTCCAGCATTTGCTTTCTCCTGCCTGTAGTTGCATAGTGTCTGCAACACTGCACAACCAGAGAAATTCTTTCATCCTCAAGCACGGCTTACACTATCTATGGCTCCCATTGCAATCCTGAAACGGAGCAAGCAATTACAAACTGCAAAGAGAAACAGTTCTGTGCACATCCACAGCTGTGTGTCAACAGCCACGCTTCCGTCTGGGAGCGTGCTGGCTTTGCAAAGGACTGCCAAGCACCTGATTCTGTGCAGAATTAAAGCAGACACCTCAGCGTGGACTCCGACTCTGCGCGCTTACCGGCTGCGTGCACCGGCCACCGGCCCAGCCCCCAGTCGGGATGAGGCGCTCATCACGACTGCAAAACACAGCACCGT
The DNA here is from genome assembly GCF_016699485.2 of Gallus gallus. Lineage (NCBI taxonomy): Eukaryota > Metazoa > Chordata > Aves > Galliformes > Phasianidae > Gallus > Gallus gallus. The sequence goes on from NC_052572.1 coordinate 74,383,306, forward strand.
AACAGCCACCGCAAAGAGAAGGAACTCCACCCAGTCACAGCCAGCACAAGCAGCCTGCGCGCACGCGCTGCCCGCCCTTCCGTTGCTCAGCCAGCTGCCGTCGGGGACCGGGTCCCGGCTCGCCGTGCCTGAGGCGTCTCGGAGTCCTGGGAACAGCCCTGGGCCGCTCCCTGCCGGGGGAAGCGGCTGCTCTTTCGGCAGCGGGCCCAGCCTGCCTTGGGCGCTGTCCTCGAGCGAGTGAGGAAGCCCTGGAGGCCGTGGCTCGGTGTCAAGGGGGAAGCCTGGGTCACGGCGGCAGCTGCTCCACGCACGGGCTACAGAGGACAGCGCTGGCAGCCCACTGCGTTGCCCCAAAGAGGGCAGCTCTCTGGGAGGTCGGCGATGACATTCCAGAGCGACATCCCAGGCGATGGAGGACATCACTGCCCGCTGATTGTGATGTCACTGTGGCAGAGGGTCAGCCGCCCCTCAGAGCGGCCCTGGGCTCACTGTGCCGCCTGGAGCGGTGGGCGTCTCGTCCTCGTCCCTCGCAGCGGGGCACGGTCGTCTTGTTCTGAGGTACCCCGGTACCACAGGGCGCTGACAATGGCTTCTGCTTGGGAGAGGAAGTACTACTACTCCGATCTGGGGAAGAAAGTGGTGCTTCTCCCCAGCCTCCTTCTCCGTGAGGAGTTCAAAGACATTGGTTACCCCATGATTTTTGAGGGAGTGCTGCTCCTGGCCGATGTCTCAGGTGGGCTGGGCGTGGCGGAGCCCCCACAGACATGAGCCCATGGGACGCTCCAGGCCCTCGGCAGCTCTGCTGCGAGACAGGGTGGCCATCTTGTCACTGTGCAGGCCTCCTGCCGTGCTGCCCAAAGAGCGGGCAGCTTCTCCTGGGCCGTCAGCCATGGCTGTGACGAGCGCTGAGCTGGGGCCGGGGAAGGGGTGAGCTACCGGTGCACGCAGAGGTGTCCTGATTTGCGGCTGTCTTTCTGGCAGGTTTCACTGCCTTGGCAGAGAAGTGCATCCAGCAGAGCGGCCCAGAGAGAGGAGCTGAGGAGATGGTGCAAACCCTCAACGCCTACATGGGTGACATTCTGGAACGTAAGAGCCGTGCTGCTGGGCTGTCGGGCATCGAGCCCTGGGGCTCGCTCACTGTGGACAGAGCCGTGCTGGGCCGCCCGCTCCTGCCTGCCTGGAAGGGGCGAGGAGCCGCAGCCGGGCTGTCTTTGGTGGGGCCGGGTCAAGAGGTGGTGGGCACAAGCTGAAAGGCGGGAGGCTTCGCTGGGCAGAAGGAGAGGCCTCTGCGGTGAGGTCGACTGAGCTGCGGCGCAGGTTGCCCAGGGAGGCGGGGGGGTATCCCCACCCAGAGGTCTTCACGAGGCCTGCAGATGTGGCCCCGGGCAAGCGGCTCCGGGTGTCTCCGCCTCAGCGGAGGGGTGCGCAGAGCTGGAGCAGATGCACTCCAGAGGTGCCCTCCTGCTTCCACCACGCTGTGCACCGCATCTCAAGGCGCTGCCTCCCTGCTAGCTGTGCGGCTTCCAGGGCTGTGGCTGCAGCGGCCCTGGGAGCAGGGCTTTCTGGAGCCGTGGCCTGGTCCTGCACCGCCACGGTGCTCCTCTCCAGGCGCAGTGGCTCTTCCCGTGGCTCCTGGATGAAGGTGTCCCTGTAACTCTGCTTTTCCTTCTCTTTGTCTGCAGAGGTGCTGGCTTTTGGAGGAGACATCCTGAAGTTTGCAGGTGTGTACATAGGAGGAGGCAGAGTCGGTGTCCTGCTGATGCGCAGCGTCTCCCACGGAAGCCTCCTGGGTTCCACTCTGCTTTTTGCGGAGAGCAAAGGGGAACTGCTTTGCCTCCAGCTTTGAGCAGGGCTTCTCCCTGCAGGAGAAGTGGGGGGTGGGGGAGTGGGGGGGGCAGGGAGCCCCGTCTTTCAGTGCCGAGGGGCGCTCGCGGTGGGGAGTGTTGGCCTCACTGCTGTCCCCCACCACCCACCCTCTTGCTCTGCTGCCCTGGAGGTTGCTGTGGCTGGCCCAGCAGATGGGAGGGGTCCCTGAGGCCAGGCTGCCCCGGAGGTCCTTCAGGATGCCACCCTCCCACAATCCCCTCTTCCTCGGCACGCCGGCCAGCTGCCTGCTGCTGTCCCTGCGGCTGGATGCAACTGAGGGAGAGTCAGCCCTCGGGAGAGCCTTCACCAGCCCCTCGCTTTCCCCAGGGGATGCCATGCTGGTGCTGTGGAGAGCAGCAGGGCCTCAGCTGCCTACGGCCATCAACCTGGCGCTGCAGTGCTGCAGGAAGGTCCAGAAGAAGTACGGCACTTATGACACGCACAGTGGTCTCAAGCTCCACCTGAAGATAGGTACGGGCACAGATGGCTCAGCTGTGCCACATGCACAGCCCCAGTACCCTCCAGAGCCAATGGATAGCCTCCCCTGCCAGCATTTGCAGGGCAAGCAGGAGGCAGCGAGGGCGGGGGAGGCCGGGGCTCCTTCCCTGCCTGCCTCGCGTCAGCTGTAGCACAGGCCCCTCGCTCCCAGTGAGGGTCCCAGAGCACAGCCTGCTCCGTCCATGGGGGCCCCAACGTCTGACCCCGCTGGGAGGTAGAAACGCCCGTTTCTGGGACCCGTGGCGGTATGGGCCCGAGAAGGACGCACGAGGCCCTTCCCTTCCCTGGGCCTGTCTCCAGGCTGGGTGTCAGCTGAGCCTCTGTGCAGCTGGGGGCCGCCGAGTTCCAAAGGTTCCCTGTGTTCACGCCGCTGGTCTCTCTCTCCCCAGGGATCTCCGCCGGGATGCTCTCCTTCATGTCCGTCAGAGGCGGGGATCGTCAGTTCTTCTTCGTCTGCAGCGGAGCCCTGGACGAAGTTGTCAAGGCCCAAAAGCTTTCGGCTGCCCATGAGGTAGTGCTGTCACAGACCTGCTGGGAGCTGTGTGATCAGCAGCGAATCAGGGCCAAGCCTCTTGCTGGCAAAGGGGCCGTGAAGGTGAGTGGATGGGGTGTCCTGGAGCCCTTTGGAAGACCCGCACCTGGGTGGGGAGGCGGCTGAGAGGCTGAACGTGGCCACAGCCGTAACCGTAAGCGTAGGCAGAGAGCCGAAGCTGTTGGCCTTGCACCTCAGCTGAAAGTCCAGAGAGGTGGGCTTGCCCTTCTCTGGGAAGTGAGAGTGGAGGGGCAAGCCCCGTGCCCTGGGGCTTCTGGGGAGGCCAGTGGCATTCCTTTCCTCCTGTGTGTCTTCAGGTTGTGGGAATGAGGCGCTTAGCTCGCCGAGAATGGAAAGATGCTGTAGTCCAGCTGAGCAGTGCCAGAGGGGAGAGGCATTTGAAAGGGACGGGTGAGTTCCTTGTCCTGTGACTGGCTGGAAAGGTGGGCCCTGCCTGCTTCACAGGCACGAACAGGAGCAAGCACAGCAGAATCTTTCCCTCGCCGTGTCCAGCTTCCCAAGGCCCTGTAGGCCTGCCCTGCCAGTGACGGCCTGCGTTTCCTTTCCTTAGGCCTCCGAAGGCCGACTCTTAGGATGTGCGATGATTCTGAACTGGCAGCGAGGCTGGAGAAGTACTTATCGACAGCTGTTCTCCGGAAGGTATGGCCACCACTGCTGGCGGCTGCGTGTAGGGAGGGCAGAAAACAGTGTGGAGCTCTTGGGAGAATGGGCAGCCAAAAGAAAGTGCAGTCTGAGGCGAGAGCCCGACGGAGGAAAAGAGATGCCAGGGCTGCTGGGGCCAGACGTACCCAGAAGCTGTCCGCTTGTGCAGCTCCTCTGAGAGGCACGGCTGGTGAGAGGCAGACTTCCCTCTGTCTTTTGCACGGCTGTTGTTCTGGAGATTGCGCAGGCATGGGGGCGGGAGCCTCTGGGGGGCTCCGGGACAAGATCCCGCTCAGGAGCCTAGGGGAGGGCAAAGAGTCTTCCCTCGTGTCTGCACGTGTCACAGGACAGAGCAGCTTTGTGCCAGGACTCGGTACCTGGGAGGACTCCCCCATCCTCCAGTAGCACCTGGCGTTGCCTGCACGCCTGCTCTCCCTCGGTGTCTGCTGTGGGCCCAGAGAAGCCCCTGGGAGAGCAGGCTGGCAAAGCTGTTGTGCTCTGCTCTTGCAGCTTCGTGAGGACGTGCCGCTGGAGCTGTGCTCTGAGCTACGGCCCGTCACCAGCCTCTTTGTCCAGCTGAAGTTTGCTGACAGGATCAACGCAATCGAGCTCAGCAGCAGCCTCGGTGACTGCAGCAACACGATTTCAGGCATCATCAGCCCTCACAAGGGTGAAATCAACAAAACTCTTCTGTTTGACAAAGTGAGTGCGTGACAGCCATCGCACCCCTGGGGTGCCTCTGCCTGTTTGGCAGCAGGGGAATGGGAAGCCGCTCTGCCCGGCTGCTGGGATCTGTGGGTTGACCTGAAGCTCCGCTGGTCTCCCCGGTGCCTGCGGTGGAATGCATCAGCTGCTGGCCATCGGTATTGTAGAACAAGATGTATTGCACCTCTTCTTTGCAGGGCTGCACCTTCCTCTGCGTGTTTGGATTTCCTGGAGAAAAGCTGGCCCACGAGATCACCCACGCCTTGGAATGCGCTATGCAGATCTTCCACATGACCTCCATGGGCCTGAGAAAACTCCAGTGAGTGCACGTTATGGGGCGTGTGTGCTGCCTGGGACGGCACGAGGGGAATGATGAGCAAGAGACGTGCCCTCTGGCTTGTCCTCCTTCGCCCCTGGCAGGAAGGAGGCGGTGTCTCAGAGGTGACAGGTTAGCCCACGGCAGCCAGGCACAGTCCCCCCAAGTGCCGCCTGCCAGTCACCGTGTCGGAGCGAGCCCTCACCAGGGCATGGAGCTCCTCAGCTCCTCAGGCCAGGAGCAAGGCCTGGGCCCGGTCCCTCGACCTCCAGTGGCTGCCATTGTGAGTGTTGTGCAGGCAGCAGCTGCTTGCCTCCCCGCTAAGGAGAAGAGCCTGTGGCCTGGTGCAGGTTGCAGCCATCAGGCCTCGGGGGAGGGCTCCAAACGGTCCTGCATGTGCCCTACCTACGTCTCCTGCCACCGGGGCGTGTTGCGCCCCAAGCTCTCCAAGTCCCCAGGACCCATGCTGGTGCGTGTGGTCCCAGTGCTGAGGAGGGGGGGGAGAGGTGGGAAGGGATGGAACAGGGCGAGCAGGACTGCAGCAGGGCTGCTGCTGAATCCACGCCACTCTCTCTGTGTGCCAGGCTAGTGTCTGTTGGGGTCAGCAGCGGGGCAGCGTTCTGCGGCTTCACTGGCCATCCCGAGAGGTTTGAACACACAGGTAGGGCTCCTTTGTCTTAGGAGTGTGAGGCTGGCATGGGTCTGCTTCAGTGCATCGGTGTGGACGAGGCGGCTGGGCTGAGGCAAGGACACGCTACAGCCTGCTGGGGCCTTGGGGCGGGAGGATGGGCTCAGAGACGTGCGGTTCCCTTTGGGTCCGCTTACCCTGCAGTTGGGTTGGCTTGTGGCCGGGAGGGGAGGTTGCCCTTGGCCTTGAAGGTTTCCCAACTGCGCTGACGTATGCTCTTTCTCTGTGGCAGCCCTTGGCTTTAAGGTGAATTTGGCCGCCCGCATGATGGTGGCCTACCCGGGGGTGGTGTCCTGTGATGCAGAGACCTGCGCGGCCTCTCGCCTGCCCAGCTACTGCTTCAGAGCGCTACCAAAGAGAAACTTGAAAGGCGTTATCAGTCCCACCACTGTCTATCAATACGTGGGGACCACCGAGAAGCAGTAAGTGTTCTCTGAGCTGTGCACGTGAGGGGAGAGGGGCCTCAGGGGTACGACCTTGGCCGAGCAGAGGGCTCGAGTTCTGCAGCGAGACCAGGCTGCTCTCCCACAGACCTCCCTTGCCTGTGGCTGAGAAAATCGGAAGCCCTGGTGCGGGTCTGCTTTCTGCCTCTGTGCCCTTGTGCCTCTTGCTGCTAAGAGTGTGGAAATGATGGCACCGGGATGGGGAAGGCTGGCCTGTCTTTGGACACACAGGGTAGCCTTGCGCGCTTTGTCCGAGCGGCTTTCCTCTGAGCTTGCTGTGTTGTGCTTTGCTCCACCACGCGTAAGACTGTGCCAGTGGTCATTCTGCGGCATGGGGTGGGTTTTTTTCCCCAGCTGCTTCCCAGCAGGAAGCTCTGGGTCACTCGTGTTCCGCTGGGGAAAGGTGGGCTGCTGGCATGCTCTGCCTCCTCCTGCCTTCCTGCTCAGTCCTCTGCCGTTCCTCTGGGCCCGGCTCTGACCTTGTCGGTGGAGGGCCTTTTGAACACGAACGCTACCGTCTTTTGGAAACCGCTGCAAGACTTGAGCCAAAGGTGCCAGCAGCTTGGGCATCCCAAGGCGCTAAGTGACACGGGTCCTCCTTTCCAAGAGGCTTGTTTTGCGTGTGCAGGCTGGCAACGCAGTCAGCTAGCCAGCAGTACAGCCTGGCTTCTTTCCTCATCTTGGATTTCTTTGGTTGTTGCCTCCGGCAGGGGACTTTTGTTAGCTTCGGCTGTCGTGCTGTGGCTGCTGGGCTTCCTTATGCTCGAGGCTGTGCTGGTGTGTCACCTTGAGCTTTGGCCAGGGGAACATGCTCGGAGTAACATGCTGCTTGAGAGGGGGGTCTCCACTCCTCCACAGCAGGCTCTGCGTGCTCCGGCTTCTGACCAACTAGGCGACTCCTGTTTGCTCTTCTCCCCCTTCTAGGCAACGTGACGTGGGCGTTGCCGAGGAGAGGTCACCCTATGGTCCCTTGCTGGGTAGGTGGAGAACTCATCCGAAGCCCACTTGCTTCCCTTTGCCCAGTGCTGGGGGCTCTGCTGTGGGTTGCCCCTGGCACACAGCTGAGCGCCACGCAGCCGCTTCCTCCCTCCCTCCCTCCCTCCCTCTCTGCTGCGGGATGGGGGAGAGAAGTAGAGGGGCTCCCCGCTTTTCAGCACGCTGCAGCAGCTCATTTCCTTGTGGGTCTGCACAGGTCGGGAGGCAGAGATTGACCGCTTTGAATTCTGCTTGGAGGCCTATAAGCATTTGGAAGAACCACACGTCCTGGCATTTGTGGGCATTCCAGGCTCTGGAAAGAGCCACTTACTCGCCGAGCTGGCCATTTTAGGCCGGGCTGCTGGGCACAGGTAAGCACTGTGGAGCTGTCGCTTTGGCACCCCTCTGCCACCCATCCCCTGGCGTTTGCAGAACGCAGTTCGGGTGCTGCTGTGCCCAGCCTTTGCACTGCAGCCTCCCAAAAAAGCCTGCTGCGGACCCAGCCAAGCAGTACCCACCTCCTCAGAGAGTTCCAGCTGGCTCTGTGAGCCACTGTTCTCCTCCTTTGTCCCTGGGCCGAGCACAAAGAGACGGAAAGAGCTCCAGCTGAGGAGCTGAGGGGAAGCAAGGTGGCCCATCTCAGAAGCGCTGCTTGCCCTCTGGCTGTTTTCCAGAAGGAGCACTGGGGCAGAAAAGCCTTGCTGCGGGCCGGGCGGCAGACGCAGACCCGCCACCTGCTGAGGCCTTCCTTCTTAACCCAATGAGTGCCTCTGCAGGGGGTGCATAGTGCGAGCCGGGCTGGGGCTGCAGAGGCGCAGGGGCCGCGGCCAGCCCTCCCAGTGACCGGCTTGCAGCCGCCCACGGGGGCTCTTTCTTATACGACGAGTGGAAAGCTCGGTCCTCTCCAGGACGCACTTGGAGAGTCCCGCTTTCCTCTGCAGAAAGGACCAGGCGGCTCACCTATAAAACACTGCTGTCCAGGCAGGCTGGAGCTACCGGGAGGCAATTCTGGATCTCAGCGCCTTCTGCTTTTGCACCGCAGGGTCAACGCTGTGGAACTGGCAGAGGAGAACTTGAAGCAGCCCTTCTCTGCCATCCGTCTGCTGGTGGCCAGGGCACTGGGTCTCCAGGCCGGTGAGACTTGCAGTGACAGGCAGCGCGCCCTGCAGACCGTGCTCCAAGGCACAATAGAAGAGAGCAGCTATTGCTTGCTCAACGATGTTTTCTTAGTGGAGGTGAGAGCGAGAGGCTGTCCTGCTTGGATGCTCTGCTGGGAGCAGCTCAGCTCAGGGCTGGGACTCGCGGGGCTCGTACCCCACCTGTCTGATTCCTGTGCCCAGGAGTCTCCCTGTGCGTGGGGTGCTCCTGTGCCACGCATGTGCCCTGGGTCTCTTTCAGCAACCTGGAAGTGGCATTGAAGGGGGGCTGGTGCTGGCCGCACGCAAGAGCAGAGGCATTCTGCTCTGCAGTCTTGCTTTGCGGGATAGGTGTGCCTAGACCCTCAGCTATGTTCCTCTCTGTCTTTCCTGGACAGTTTCCCATCACAGACGAGGTGTGCAGGATGCGTCACACTGAATGGAACAGTGCGTTCCACCTGACTTGTACGCAAGTGCTACAGAAGGTGAGCACGTCTCCCTCCTCCCGCCTCACAGGAGCCAAACAACCGTGCTGGCTGCGGGCTCCGCGCTGGAGCTGCCTGAGGGGGTGGCAGGATGAGGCGCCCGGGTCATGGCCCTTCAAGAACTTTGCCCAGCTTCTCTCCTTCTGCCGGGGAACTGATGTTAGAGGAGGCCTTACAGTCTCTCAGAAGCAAAGTTGCTAAACTCCTGGAGAGGGAGGTGGCCGAGGAGAGGCTTCTGGCTATCCCCTTGTCTTGAGGAGAGAAAGTCCTCCCCAGAAGACACTCAAGAATCCACCAGATTCCACTCAGAACCACCTGTTTTTTTTTTTTTTTTCAGGTGCTTGGAGGGGAATTTGGCATATTTTTCGTCGACAACGCCCACTTCGTGGACTCTGAGTCCTGGTCTATCATGTGGCCCCTGCTCCAAAGCGTCACGGTCCTTATGGTCATGAGCTTAGCTCCGGGCCGTGACAGAGCAGAGGACATTTTCAAAGCTGCCACGGACAGCACAACATCGGAGAGAATCACCTGTCTTCGTCTGGAAGGGCTGAAAGCTTCAGACGTGGTGCGGAAAGCCTGCCAGGAGCTTGGAGTGCGCAGCATCCCCAGGGAGCTGGCAAGGTAAAGCCAAGTCGGGCAGCTCTTCTGAAGGGGTTGCATTTATGCTGACCACGGCTGGGAATCGCCCTGCAAAAAAGGCAGCCACGGGGCTGATGGGTCTCTCCTTAAGCCTGGCCATAGCAGGTGTGAGCTGAGAATGGGCAACTGCCACGAGGCAGCAGAGTGTGGATGGTGTCAGCCCTTTGCTGTTGCCGTGGCTTGCTCTTCTGTGCTTTAGGCACTGTCCAGCAGCCTTTCCTGATGGATTCCCAGGAACGCTGTGGATCTGGGGGGCCCCAGGCACTCACGCCCCATCCAGAAGCCAGGCGTAGCCATGTTGAAGAGGCTGGTTAGCCTACGAGACCCGAGTGACTCACCACCCACCAGAACTGTGCTGCACCTTACTTCCCTGGTGTCGGTTGTGCTCCTGCCCAGGTTCCTGATCCAGAGAAGCTCTGGCATCCCGTATTACTGTGAGGAACTGCTGCGCTCCCTGCGTTGCAACAACATGCTCTTGTTGCACACCGGGAGGCCGAAGGAAGGAGAGGACAGCTGGCAGAGCCTGATTGGTAAGCACCCTTGTTGCCAATCAGCTGTTGGCTGTGGTGCATCCTCTCCCGCACAGCCGCACCTTGCTGCTCCCTTGGCAAAACACCAGCTCAGCTCCTTGTTCATGCTCCCCGTGCTCTCCCTGTCTTCTGCAGCCAAGGCATCACCCGCTGTCACAGCTGCCTCAAGCCCGGGTACCGGGACTGACGGAGAAAGGATGTGTGCCATCAGACCAGACGTGAGCCTGGAGACCTCCATGCTGCCGTTTGCCTTGAAAGGTGAGGAGCTGAGCAGCACTCGTCCAGTTTGTGGCTGTGCCCCAGCTTCGTTTCCTGGGGTGCAGGTGAGAGAGAGGCTGAGCACCTGTGTGCTGCAGAGTCACCCCCTCAGCCTCAGGGCTCAGCCAGGAAGGTGACTCCAGTCCAAGCAGGCTGTGGTTTTCCCCTGTTGGCAGTGGACCAGCTCTGAGCTGACCGGTGAGCTGCACACCATGGGTGGGGGAGCTCTGAGTCCAGCTCTGGGCTGGTGAGAATGCTTTGTGTTCTCTGTGTGCACTGCTGGCTATGAACCCAGTACAGACCTAGTAGGTCCCCCTAGTAGGTGGGACGTGCATACCTGCTGGACCGTGCCCTCCCCATCACCGGTTGGGAGCGTCTGTCTGTCTGAGTGCCTCTGCTTTCCCTGGCTCCTGTGGCCTGTGACTGTGGGAGAAGCGGAGCCATCTTGAAGATATCAACCCTGGGCTCTGGTTGCCCAGCAGGTGCCGTCCTGAGGAAGGGAGGCCAAAGTCCTCCCCGTTTGCTCAGGTGAAACTCTCCGGCTTCTCCAACCTCAGGCTCAGGGACAGGCAAGACAGAGATGTGTTGCTTCTTCTTGGCAGAGATTGCGCTGGCTGAGCTGGACCGGATGGATCTACAGAAGCAGATGGTTCTGAAGTTTGCAGCCATCATAGGGCCGGTGTTTACAACCCAGCAGCTGGTTCACATCCTTCCCATCTCTGTAAATCAGTGGATTAATCCACTGCTGGACATGCTGGTGAAGGACAACATCCTGAAGCGGCTGGAGAACACAGAGGAGCCGGAAGACGTGCAAGGTGCTCCAGAGGGGCCGGCCACCTCCGGGCAGGCAGGAAGCGGTAAGTGGTGGCTGCAGTGTGAGCCCAGGAGCGCTGGGGCTCCACAGGGCCCTGCTCATACACCTTTGTGCAGAGGGAGATTCTCAGTGGCTGTTGGAAGTGCCTCTGCCACTGTGCTAGCAGGCGCTGGTCGGAGCCCGGGCTGGGCTCAGACGGCAGCAGCACTCACCAAAGTGTGGCCTTTGCCCCAGTTGGGGCAGCTTTGAGGTCTGGCCCCCGCTTTGGCTGAGGCCAGGACTCATTGCCTTGCAGTGGTGGAGAGGCCCTCCGTGAACACGGGGTCCAGAAAACAACAGTCTGACGTCCTGGCCTTCTGCGCCCCACTGCTGTGGGAGGCGACGTACGAGCTGTGGCCCACGAGGGAGAGGGTGAACATTCACCGCCAGTGTGCCGCCTTCCTGGAGAAGCATGCGCACAAATGCCAGAGGTGCCACGGAGGGGACTTTGTGGCCTTCCACCGCTTCGGCGTCTCCAGCCCCCAGAAGCAGGGGAGCTGCCAGGGCTCTGCTGATGAGGATGACTGCTGCAGCTGGGAGGCCTTGGTAGTTGCTGGAGAACACCTGAGGAGGGCCAGGACCCACCCTGCAGAGGGCGAGATTCTGGCAGAGGGCGAGCAGACAACTCTGCGGGCCGAGGACGGTGGCGAGTGCTCCTGCCAGTGCGAAGCCATCGCCGAAGCAGTGCTTGTGCCCCTGGCTCGCCACTACAGGGCAATGGGCAGCACTTCCCAAGCCCTCTATTATGTGCTGGAGTGTGCGGCTGCCTACCTGCACGTCTCCAACAGCTACATGGTGAGTTACCCTGCTAGCCAGCACGAGCTGCATTAGCAGGGAGGAGGCCTGAGGGCTGACGGGGCTGGCCGCAGGCTCTGCACCAATGCTCACCTGCTGTCTGTGTGCTTGTTCCAAGGCCCTCATGAAGCTGAGCGAAGCAGAGGCTCTGAGGAGCTCCGTCAAAAAGGAAAGAAATGCCATCGACCGCTTTGAGGAGGCCATCTTCTTCAGCCTCAAAGGAGAGGTAAAGAGGCAGGCAAAAGCGGAGGGTGTCCGAAGAGATGCAGCCATACGCTTCCCCTGCTGGCAGGGAATGTTCCTGCCACAGCCAGCCCCTGGTCCATTTCTGCAGTCTCTGCAGGTCTTGGGCAAGTCCTCCACATCTGCATGCCTTCCTCTTCCTGTACAGGTCTGCAGTAACGTGGGATGTGTGAAGCTGGCCAAGGAAATGAGCAGGCAGGCGCTGAGACTGCTGGAAAAGCGGTTCCCGCGAACCCGTGCCGGGGCCTTTGTCAAGTCTCTGTGGGAAGGGTTGAAGCGTGCTCCTCAGGCCACAGGCAGAGCGTCCTTCCTTCCCCAGGAGGCTCGGTAAGCAACAGAAGGGACCACGCGGGAGAGGAAGAGCCCTTTTGTACCTGCTCCCACGCATCCAGGCCCAGGCCTGCCCGGGTTTCAGCCCATTTCCCAAGCCTTAGCAGGACTGAGGCATTCAGGCGTGATGTGTGGGTAGAGCCAGGGATGGCGCTGCCTCACGCTGCCTCCCCTGCACAGCACAGGAGAAGAATGCACACCTTTGGGTAAAAAGCAGCTTGTGCTGACGGATGCTGTCACGGAGTCATCTAGATAAATCCTTTCTTCCAGCAATCTATCTGGCTAGCCCCACCGCCCTGCTTTCCCTTGCCCTGTCTGACTCAGTGCTCCACAGCTGTGCCTCTGGGCCCAACGGTTTCTCTTGCGTGGCAGGAGGAAGAAGCAAGCCTGGCTGGTTCAGCGGAGCAGATGCCTCACCTTGCTCGAGGACCTCTACAGCCAGGAGGGCACATCTGGCGGACAGAGGTTCTCCCGCCTGGCAGCGCTCATGAAGGCCAACACGGACAGCAAGATGCACTCCTATCAGGCAGCAGACTCACACATTGGACAAGCCTTGAATTAAGGAAAACAGGTCAGGTTAAAAGCTATGTGCTTTCATGGCGTGCTGAATTGGCAGCTGCAGATGTGGCCTTGTGAAGCCAGCTTTTGGCTGCCGATAACCGATGCTTTTCTACAGGCTTAGACAACGAGTGCAGACAACGGGTGTCCTGTTTCTCCAAGTGACACCGTTCAGGTACCCTACGTCTGGAATGCAGACAGCAGGCTAGGACAGTAAACCACAAATTAACAAAGAAGCAACGAATTGGTGGACAGAGTTGTAGCCGATGAGAGGACCGGCCAAAGCCAGGTGAAAGAATACAGTGAGGAAGACCATGGCCTTCATCAGAAAGACCACCAGACAACCAGCAAGAGATACCACGCATGCGTAAAAGAACTGAGACGTGGGGGCGGGGGGGAAGGGGGAAATGTCAATCTTGTGGAAGGGGGACTCATCGTAATAACCTAGCCTCTTCTTGGACAGCTAGTGCATATGTAAGCAGCTTGTTTTTGAAGTGTGTGCCTTTCCTGACCTGTGGTATGCAGGCTAGGAGGGATTACCCCCCTGCATCCGGCGTGTGCGCAGCGCTGAGTAAACATACCTGCTTTATAACTACTCTGTGGTTATAGAGTGTGATTCCGCACGCCAATTTGGCGAGCCAGCCAGGAGGCTCTTTGCTGGGCCATGGGGCTGGTCGGCCCAGGAGGCACTTCTGGTGCGCCCCGAGAGATTCTCGGAGAAGACTCCCTGGGCCAACACATCCACCATGGAGCAGGGAAAGAGCCCCGGCTGCGGACCAGGTATGTTGGGAACAGGGAAGCCGTAAGTCGTAAGCGCGAGAAGTAGATTGTGTTTTTGCAGTGGAGATTTCCAGTATTTCCGTATGTAGCACTTCTGCAGGGCTCCCCGCCGCTACAGGCTAGTCAGGCTGTCGTCAGCCCAGCTCTTGTATTCGTGCAAAGGGCATCAAACACAGTCTGCTGCCTCACACGGGGCACCATTTGTTGCCTTCTGCAACTGTGATGTTAGCCACCTGTGTCAGCCCTCTTGCACACACTGACCAATTACCTGATCAGGGCCAAATGACTGCAGACGCACACCAATATGATGAGCAGCAAAATGGCGTCTACTCACTACTAAGCACAGCTTATATACCTTTACTTAAGCTATCGTGCCCTGTCTTGATTTGTCCATACCGGATCTTAGCCCCTTACTACAATTCCTTATTTGGCTCCTATTGTCTCCTCATTCCTTCGCCTTCTTATCTGGTTTACTTTGTTAGCGAGGACAGTCTGTCTGAGCACAACAGCACCCTTTCACTGTGCTTAGGGAGAGGCCTATCCCGTACAGCACGTATCCCCATCAAGCGCCTACTACAACATCTCCCCCTCCCTAAGCTAAATATTCCTTACACACATGCCTCACCCGTACATTGCGAAGCAATGCAAAGCGCCTAATGCTAAATACATTTCAGCAAACTATCTCCACTATCCCTCCACAGCGATCCTTAAGCAAACATCAGAGCAACAGGGAGTCCTTTCCCGTCATAACCCGACTCCCCGTGCCCGGTCAAGCCTTGCCCTGTTACAGCACGAACGCAACAACCTAAACCCTTCTACAACCTTTCACGCAGTCTATGATACTCAATCCGATGGTCAAAAGTCTTTTCCATCACTCGTTGCAAGGAGTTCTGCAAGCATCCTACAAAGCATGGAAGGCAGATTAGAATACATATAAAGATTGCGAGCCCTATTGCGAGAACCTTACGCAATTGCTTTAATCATGAACCCACTCCCCCAAACAGTCTGTGCAATTTCCGAAATGGTCACTCTCTTCTTTAATCTTCTGTGTATGTTCTTGCATCCATTATAGTTGTTTATGACACACTGTGATCGCCAGGGACACCATAAACATCAGCAACATCGGAAGTGTCAGTGTTGCAGGTGTGGTACTCCTCTTGATGAGTAGTTCTCGATCCCGTCGTCCGTCCCTCAGTTGTTCTGGAGTTAGCTTCAGTTTGCCAATGAAGAATTTCTGTAGAAAAACTTCTACCTAGACTCAGTTTTGGCAGATATGTTACTTATATCTGGTGTTAGTTTTCATGATGGTACCCACAGAATTTCCCCAGATTCATGATGTTTAACTGCCGCATACCCGACAACGGATACCCTTTAGCAAGCCCTTCCTGCGACCAGGAGGCCCTGACTGACCTCCCCCAGAGGGGCATTGTGCTCTAACGTGGCCATACTGGCCGCATCGGAAACACAGCCCTTGCTGCTGCAGCGATCTTTGCTGTCGCGGGCCAACAGCTGCAACTATAGCTGCGGCTAGCCCTTCATTAGTTAAATGAGCCACCTTGAGCTTATCTAAGACATACTGAATAATTTCTCCCAGGGTATTAAGCGTACTCGGGCCAGCTCGTAGCAATGCCTTAACACTGTCATGTGATTTCTGACGCAGGCAGTCAATGATCACTGGCCCTTGGGCTGGTTTCGGGAGATCAGACCCCTCTGCAGCAGCTAAAAGCCTGTCTGCAAAGCTTTGAAAGGATTCATTCGGGCCCTGGGTAATATCTGTGCACGGAGCAGGTGGTTCAGCTTTATGCACGAGTTTATTAAACGCTTCCACCATTGCATCTGTGGCTGCTATTAGCTCCCCGGTCTTAGTTTCGTTAACTGGCCCTGGGGCGAAGCCACTCCCACGGCCTTCCCTGAAAGCCGCGGACGCCGGTTCCACACAGGGAGCGGCCTGGGCCGACCCCCGCCGCCCCGGCAAGCCCCCTCAATTCGGCCATCCAGTCCATCTCCCATAACGTCTATTGGACCGGCCTGAGCACCATACGCACTAAGTTTGTGATGTCGTTGGGGAGGAGAGGCCCCAGTGCAGCCAAAGCCTGTAGTGCATTTAACATCAGAGGCGATTTCAGGCCTCTTTTATCCATAAATTCCACCAGGCGCGCAACACCCCCGGGGTCAGGCGGCACCCATTCGGGACCATGATCACTCACAATCACCGGGAATGCCTCTGGAACTATACCCTCCCCCAAAGCCTCCGATCTAATCCGATTCCAGTCCGTCATTTGATCCCTCCCCCGCCACTCAAAGCCAGTCCATTCTTTCTCCGCTACACTATCACTCGCACTACCGCCCCTGGGAGTGACCAGAGACGGTAGGCTATGCCCCCTGTCCGCATTGGACGGACCTTTTGTCTGGTCCCTCCCCTTGTGGGCAGTAAGTTGATCCTGCTCATGTAGATCACAGCTTCCTCCGCCTCTTTGACTCAGGTAACACTGACGTACTTCTGATAAAGGATACAACGTTCCGCCTGAGCGGTCCGGATACGGGGGCGGGGAACGAGACAACAAACATCCGATCTCTTGTTGTCTCCTTTTGAACTGGGCGCGGTCGGCTCCCCCGGCGCTATCTCACTAACGGTCACTGGCGGCTCCGTCTCCTCTCGGCCCCTGCAAGAAACTGCTCCCGAGTCCCCATCGGACCCCACTGAGTCCGGTGTCTCGCCTCCACCGCCGAGACCCAAAAGGTATCGAGCCTCTGCCAATACCTTTCCCTCCACTCTGGCCGCGTTCAACGCCCCCAGTATCAGACCCCAAGTTTTTAACTCCGACCCGCCCTCCTGAGCACTCAAAATATGTTGCGCGAACTCAGAGGTGAGGTCATCCCACCTCCGGTGATCAAGAATCTCGTGGGGGGCTTTAACCTCCCCCTCCTGCTCTAACCGGGAAATAACTGCGTGGATATCCTTCTTAGAAGGAGCATAATTGCCAAAGTAATCCTTACAAAACTGAAGCAATACCTTAAGAACATGTTCCATAGTCAGTTCCCCGCCGTCACCTCGGTCTTCTGCAGGGCTCCCCGCCGCTACAGGCTAGTCAGGCCGTCGTCAGCCCAGCTCTTGTGTTCGTGCAAAGGGCATCAAACACAGTCTGCTGCCTCACACGGGGCACCATTTGTTGCCTTCTGCAACCGTGATGTTAGCCACCTGTGTCAGCCCTCTTGCGCACACTGACCAATTACCTGATCAGGGCCAAATGACTGCAGACGCACACCAATATGATGAGCAGCAAAATGGCGTCTACTCACTACTAAGCACAGCTTATATACCTTTACTTAAGCTATCGTGCCCTGTCTTGATTTGTCCGTACCGGATCTTAGCCCCTTACTACAATTCCTTATTTGGCTCCTATTGTCTCCTCATTCCTTCGCCTTCTTATCTGGTTTACTTCGTTAGCGAGGACAGTCTGTCTGAGCACAACAGCACCCTTTCACTGTGCTTAGGGAGAGGCCTATCCCGTACAGCACGCATCCCCGTCCAGCGCCTACTACAACAGCACGTAAACAGGAAAACGCCTTCATTTATTATGTTACTGTTTTGTTTTGCCTCCTTTGGAGGAGGAGTCCACATACGCTGCTTGTTGGATTTAGGGAGTGCAGCGGTCAATCATGGCTAGATAAAATTCCGTAGATAAGGAAGAACAGAGAAACCCCCGACGGGATCCTTTAAGCTGTGTGCTCCCTGTACTTTTCCCTAGGATTAAACTCACTCACTTTCCTCTACGCAGCGGTGTTCCCCCCCTTGCCGTCCTGGCCTCGAGTCAAGTCCTGTACCTACAGGAGGGAGGCTGGAGACAGCTGACAGAGTGCAGGGTACTGGCTCAGATCAGCCCCTTAACAGCCCACCTGAACCGAGCTCTGTGACTAGTGCTGATACTGAAAAGATAGAGCTCTGCCAGCTTAAGAGAGAATCGGAACAATGCAAAAGGGAGGTTATAAATTCTCCCTTTCCTAAATCTAACACCATTATCCCCACTGGCACTTCCGTGTATCCTCTTAGGGAAGTTCCAATGTTATCAGGGGACAGAGGAGATGTAAACTCCCCACTTGCGAGTGGAGAGGTGAGAAATTTCAAAAGGGAAACGAAACCTTTAATGAAAGATCCTCTTGGATTAGCAGAACAGTTTGATCACTTCTTGCTCTTGGTCATCAATTCAGCTTATGAAATACTGGGATTTAATTTAACTGGGAACACCTTAGGAATAACGGAGGTAGAGGGATCAGGAATGATAGTTTCACTTTTTGAATTACTGCTGAATTAAAATGGGGAGATAAAATAGTCACAGGGCAGTTGTCTTGTGTGCCAGAAGCAGGGACCAATTCACTGGGGAGAGACTGAATAGTTAAAGGAGGACTGCAGTTGAGAACTTGTGAAACAGGTAGAAAGGTGTCAGTGAATCTGCTAAGAGCCGACGATGAAAAAAATAGATAAATGCAAAGGTGTGGGCAGGGCAAGGAAGCCGGGGTGGACTCACAATCACTCCCTGAAAAAAATAACTGTCCGAGGAGGGAGTGAAGCTGTGAAGCAGCGACAAGATCCCATACCTTTAGAAAGGATAACGGGTCTAAAGCCTGTGATACAAACCTTGGTTAAGAATGGTCTTCTGGAACTCTGTCTGTCACCCTATTACACTCCAATTTTGCCAGCACAGAAGGCAGGTGGTACCTATGGGCTGGTACAAGATCTAAGAAAAATGAATGAAACAATTCCCAAGCGACGCCCCCTGGTTCCGAACCCCTATGCTTTAATGAGCCTGATCCCACAGGAACATGAAGGGTTTAGTGTGATCGACCTAGAAAATTGCTTTCTGGACCTGCTCTTGGGACTCAGGGAGTTGAGATCTTTTTGCCTTTGATTGAGAGGACCCCGAAATGGGATGCAAGCAGCAAAAAAGCTTCCTGCGGGATCCCGCCCCTTGTCCAGATTGCTGTATTAGTCATTGTCACTGTCTGTCTTTGTAACTGGTCGATGTTTGTGTTGTAAAAACGTTACCTGTGGAATTCCAGTCCCTGCTTGAGGCAGCCTTGTCTTGCTGGGGGACGCTGGTCACGACTCTTGCCCGGGGAACTCGGTGTTCCCGTGCCCTGGGGAAGCAGGTGGACTCCATCACCCAGCCACACCCAGGGCATTTTCACCCGGTACCGAAGAGCGGCTGGGATAAGCAGCTGCTATGGGATGAAGGGGGTCCAAAGAAATTCTGGAAAAGACCATTCGGGGTCGGAATTTGGCTCAGTGGAGAAACGCCACCTATCAGCCGGGGGGAATGTGGGAATGGAATGCTGTTTCTGCAGTTGGAACGAACAAGAGGAGTCTTTTGTGGTCTGTGCTGCCATCTGTTGTCCTTTGTGGGTACTAACAGTTCTTTCTGGGTTTCTCTTCATTCCGACAAAGGGGGGTCTCTAATAGTGCCGTTAGGTAAACTTTCCATGTTGTGGCATGCTTAGTAGGTAGGTGAAGTAAGGAACAAGTAATTAACAAGTACAAAGGCTGCAGCTTTTGTATGATAGACTACAAAGCGTATTGAAAGGCTATTCTGTTTTGCCAGGAGGCTCTTAGCAAAAGAACAACAGACTTAGCAAGCAGCAGAGAAGCCAGGGCCTCCGCATGAGGTCGAACTGTCTCACTCTTGGCTCAAGAGGGATGCAAGAGATACTTCCCTCCATCCTCCTTCCAGCCTTCTCTCTGTCCTAGGACGAGCAGGTGTCCGGGAGTGGTGGCCTAGTGTTGAGTAAGCAAGGGTTGGAAGTCAATTAATTAGCAGTATACGCTTAGCTAGCAACACTTTACGTTTAGCCAGGATCTGTACGTTTAGTTGAGCGTCGGGAAGACTGTGAACCTGAAGTACTCAGCCAATGAGGAACCAGGGGAGGAAGAGAGAAGCGTCGGCTAATGGGGCTGAAAAGATGTCATCCTGTTTTCTGTGTGCCATTGCAATTGCAAATAAAATCTGCTTTATCAGAGATGCCGTGCTGATGAATTCTTGGGGTATTTCCAAGAGGAGCCTCGAGTGAGAGCCCGGAAACATAGATGAAGTAAGAGGACCAGTTTTAACCACTGAGTGTTCTAATCACGAGAGTAAGCACGGGGTGTCTGTGGAAACTGGAGAACTGTCTTGTCTGATTCGTGGGCTTGGAAGGGAGTGGGACCAACTGTTTGGATGGATTAAGGAAGTGTAATTGTTAATGGTATATGGAAGCGTAACTGAGGGTATGTGGTAGTGTAATTGAGGGTCCGAATAGCGAAATAGTGTAAAAAGGCAAAAGGGTGAAAGGAAAGGTGAGTTTATGTGCGCTGGCCCAAGAGCAACCCCTGCAGAACGCTCGGAGTGAGAGAGAGAGCCAGGGCCGGAGGCTGCCACTGTATACAGTGCTGCTCGCAAAAGGGGGGCGGGCAATGGAAGTGAGGATAGCCCTCATCTGCAGGGAGCTAAGGAAACCCAAAATCCAGTGTTAGCACTGCGAGCCTCCGGAAGGGAGGAGCTGAAACCGAAACGTAATGCTAGTCGGTTCTGTAATGATGAGAGTTTGGAAAATGAAGAAGGTTTGGGAAAGACACAGGCTGAGGAAGGCAAATCACAAGGAGCGAGGTGTAACAGGGATGTCAGGACCGAAGAGAGGCAAGCGATATGGGAAAACTGACTGAGGAACAGAGATATTGGACAAGCCTTGAATTAAGGAAAATAGGTCAGGTTAAAAGCTATTTATGTGCTTTCATGGGGTGCTGAATCGGCAGCTGCAGATGTGGCCTTGCGAAGCCAGCTTTTGGCTGCCCATAACCGATGCTTTTCTACAGGCTTAGATAATGAGTGCAGACAGCGGGTGTCCTGTTTCCCCAAGTGACATTGTTCAGGTACCCTATGTCTGGAATGCAGACAGCGGGCGAGGACAGTAAACCACAAATTAACAAAGAAGGAGCAGATAGGTGGAAGGAGTCGTAGCCGATGAGACGACCGGCCAAAGCCAGCCAAGGGTCCTCCAACCCGACCCAGCTCAAAGAGCACACAGTGAGGAAGACGACAGCCTTCATGAGAAAGACCACCAAACAACCACCGAGAGATACGACGCGTGTGCAGACTCCCACACTGGACAACCCTCTTTTACCTACTGTATCTGAATAAACTCTTTACTTTCTTATGTTTGTTCTTTTTCGGCCTTTCTTGAGATCCGGAAAATGTAAAAACATCTAGTTTTCATGTGCATTCTAGGGGAAATATGTCTTTCTAAGCACAGGCTTTGTCACTCAGGAAAAGCCAAGCTATGAGTAGATTTGCCTTTCAAAATAGAAAAGCATCTTCTGCAATTCACTCAAACGCATCTCTGGGGTTTTGCCAATTAGGTCACATTTGAGCTCGCAATACAGAGAAGCAAGACTGACAAACAGTAGCCAGGCTTCTACTTGGGGTCTGCCTTTTGTCAGTGGAATTGCCCTCTATCTTAGGAAGTGGATAGATCAATCCCCCAGCAGAAGAAACTGGGCAGGGGAGGCAGCTGACCGGCAGGGCTGAGCAAGGACCTGCAGCTTAAACTGAGGGAAAAGAGGGAAACGGACAGAAAGTGGAAGCAGGGTTGTGTGGCCTGGGAAGAATAGAGGGACGTTGTCCACACGTGAAGAAATAAGACTGGGAAAGCCAAGGCACAGGTAGAGCTGAACTTGGCGAGGGACGTGAAAAATATCACCAAGGGGTTCTACAGGTACATAAGCAGGAGGAGACAGGCCAAGAAGAGTGTTCCCCCTCTGATAAATAAGAACGGACAGCTGGCTTCCTCAGACATGCGTAAAGCTGAGGTGCTCAAGAAGTGCTTTGCCTCGGTCTTCACGGGTGGTCCGGCTCCTCCCCATGTCTGCCAGGACCCTGAAGATCTAGGCGTGGGTGAGAGGCACAGGTTCCATCCCACTGTCGGAGACCTCCTCATGAAATTGAACATATATACGTCCACAGGACCGGATGATATCCATCCCAGGGTTCTGGAAGAGATGGCTGATGTGGTTGCCGAGCCGCTCTCCATCATATATGAAAAATGATGACTGTCTGGTGAAGTCCCCGGTGACAGGAAAAAGGGAAACCTTACTCCCATTGTTAAGAAAGGCAGAAAGGAAGACCCGGGCAACTACAGGCCGGTGAGCCTCACCTCTGTGCCTCAGAAGAGCATGCAGCACATCCTCCTAGAAGGAGGCACATACATGTTAAGGCACATATGAGAGGAAGAGGTGATTCGAGACAGCCAGCATGGCTTCACCAAGGGCAGTTCGTGCCTGACCAATCTGGTGGCCTCCTATGATGGAGTGACGGCTTCGGTGGATGGGGGAAAGGCGATGGATGTCATCTACCTGGACTTCTGCAAAGCCTTTGGTGTTGTCTTTCACCACATCCTTCTCTCTGAATTGGAGAGGCATGGATTTGAAGGCTGGACGGTTTGGTGGATTAAGAATTGGTTGGCTGGTCGCAGCCAAAGGGTTGTGATCAACAGGTCTATGTCAGGGTGGAGGCCGGTCACAAGCGATGTCCCTCAGGGGTCGGTCTCGGGACCGGTGCTCTTCAACATCTTCATCAGTGACACAGACAGTGGCATGGAGTGCACCCTCAGCAAGCTTGCAGATGACACCAAGCTGAGTGGTGCAGTCGATACGTTGTAAGGAAGGGAAGCCATCCAGAGGGACCCAGACAGCCTGGAGAAGTGGGCTCATGACAACCTAATGAGGTTCATTAAGGCCAAATGGAAGGTGTTACGTTTGGGCCGGGGCAATCCCAGGTGTTTATGCAGACTGGGTGAAGAACCCCTTGAGAGCAGCCCTGTGGAGAAGGACTTGGGGGTCCTGGTGGACGAGCAGCTGGACATGAACCAGCAGTGTGCAGTCCTAAAGGGAGCCTATAAACAGGAGGGGAGTCAACTCTTGGAAAGGGTAGATAATAGCAGGACAAGGGGAAATGGTTTTAACTTGAAGGAGGGAAGATTTAGGTTGGATGCCAGAGGGAAGTTCTTCACTATGAGAGTGGTAAGGAGCTGGAACAGGCTGCCCAGAAGGGCTGTGGTTGCCCTGTCCATGCCTGGAGCTGTTCAAGGCCAGGTTGGATGGGGCTCTGGGCAGCCTGGTCCAGGATTCAGTGTGGAGGCTGGTGGCCCTGCCTGTGCTGGGGGAGTTGGAGATTCGTAATCCTTGAGGTCACTTCCAACCCGGGCTGTTCTGTGGTTCTGTGATTCTGTGAATATCCAGAAACTGTATGGGCAGTCCCATACTTTAGCCACTGCCCACATGGTTTTCTGCTCCTCATGTCATAGTTTCCAATGCAGGCAGTGGGCGATGACTTCTGCTGATGTGTTTTCCAGTCATCTAACTTAAGCCAATGTGTTAGCTTCATCATTAGCCTGCCAGGTGACTGCAAGGCTTGATGTCTGGGGACACGGCCTTTCCTCATATGTGAGAAGCTCCAGGCCCCTACTCATCTCTGTGGCCATTCGCTGGACTCTCTCTAGAAGTTCCCTGTGTTTTTTTAACTGGGGAACCCAGAACTGGACTTACTATACCCAATGTGGCCTCACCAGGGCAGAGTAGAGGAGGAGGACCACCTCCCTTGACCTGCTGGCCGGAGTCTTCCTAATGCACCCCAGGATACCATTGGCCTTCTTGGCCACAAGGGCACGCTGCTGGCTCACGGAAAATCTGTTACCTACCAGGAAATCTAGGTCCTTTTCTGCAGAGCTTAGGTCAGCCCGTAACCTGTGCTCTATTCGGAGCCAAGACTAGCCTCTCAACAGAAAAAACTGTGAAACCGTTCTTACCAAATGTCCCCACTACACAGACACACCACCCTGCCGCAGCACCACCACCAGATACCCAAAGCCAGTATCTGGTGAATTTATCCACTGTCATAAAAGGGGTGGCCTGTTTGCCGTCCCCCAACACAATCTTTTCCTTCTGTGTTTTTGGTTTTTTGTTTGTTTGTTTGTTTGTTTTGTCTCTAAGGCAAGAGGAAACTGCACTGCCGCTCTATGGACGAGAGGCACTCTATGGACAAGAGAAACTCGCCTTAGTCACAAGGTAGACCGCGATTCTAAATGAGACCTTCTGAGCTCTCATGGATCATAGCATCTATGAACGGCATCTCCCCTGAACTGGGACACTCCCCAGGTACTACCAAATCCTACGCATCTGTTCCACAGGAGTAGCTGTCGAGATATTTTACCAGATCCACATATTTCTGTTTATTTCTGTCTGTAGGAGCATATGTGTTTTGTATCTGTCCATACGTACATAGACTAACCAGAGAATTATAGAATCCTCAGAGCTGGAAGGAACTTTTACAGATCATCTAGTCCACCTCCCCTGCAATCAACTGGGATCACAGCTCAGTCTGCTTGCTCAGAGCCTGGCCTTGAAAGTCCGTCGTGATATACTTGAAGAAGTCAGTGATGTATCTGAAGATGATTCAAACTAATTCGGATCCAAACCATTGATTCAGCACCAAGGAAATGACTTTGATGGCAATTCTCACAATTTAGCTGCTGGTGCTGTGAAAGTATTGGAAAAGGCTGCCAGTTCAGGTTTTCTCTCTTGTTGATGTGTGCAAATTCAGATTTCCCAGGCTGCATTTTAGTAGCAGTTAACCCATCTTTGCCAAGGGAACATTTCAGACCAATCGTTGCAACCTTGCCAAAGAGCTGTCATTGAAATAAGGCTAACGATCGCAATAGGCTAAGATACTAAACCAAATACGACCGAGAGTGAGAAAAGCACAGAGGCAAGTAAGAGCCTGCCGTAGTTTGGTGTGTGTGCCTTATCTCCGGAGGATGCTGTACGAGCTGCACGTTTGTTGTAACTTCTGTGTGTGCGCGTGCTGATGAAATTCACAATTATCCTTCCAAACTCCAGCAGAGGGCGATATTTTCCTGCATATGAGCGCAACCCTTCCCAAACTCACCCGAGCAAATTGCCAACGTGCGGTCCGGAGGCGTTAACGTTATTCAAACCGCTTTTGGAGAAGCAAACACTGTGATTCTAAGTCTTCTTTTAGGGCGCCATTAAGGATAAATTAGGCGTATTAGTATAAATTAGGTGTCGGCGACAGGTAAGAAAAACAAACTTGGGAAATGTTTTAGAAAGTGATTATTTAGAAAATTAAGTGACTTTCTCCCCATTAAAACCTTTATTTTGGAAGTCTCCTTAGGCACAGAGTCGATGCTGGAGGTCCAGCAGCAGCCGTTCCGTAATGGGAGCTCTCCTCATCTTTGGAGTTGAACAAAGATCACAGAAATGATGTTGTTCAGCCCAGGATGATGAGTAAAGCTGCAGAAGGTCTACCGGTCTGTAGACTGTAAACTGGAGACTGCTCTTTACTGGATGAGTAAAGCCGCAGAAGGTCTGCGCAAGGTTAAAAGAACTGCATAGGGAAGGGTGCGAGGCTCATGGCAATCAGCTAGTGCCTCAAGCTCCAGCATTTGCTTTCTCCTGCCTGTAGTTGCATAGTGTCTGCAACACTGCACAACCAGAGAAATTCTTTCATCCTCAAGCACGGCTTACACTATCTATGGCTCCCATTGCAATCCTGAAACGGAGCAAGCAATTACAAACTGCAAAGAGAAACAGTTCTGTGCACATCCACAGCTGTGTGTCAACAGCCACGCTTCCGTCTGGGAGCGTGCTGGCTTTGCAAAGGACTGCCAAGCACCTGATTCTGTGCAGAATTAAAGCAGACACCTCAGCGTGGACTCCGACTCTGCGCGCTTACCGGCTGCGTGCACCGGCCACCGGCCCAGCCCCCAGTCGGGATGAGGCGCTCATCACGACTGCAAAACACAGCACCGTAACAGCCACCGCAAAGAGAAGGAACTCCACCCAGTCACAGCCAGCACAAGCAGCCTGCGCGCACGCGCTGCCCGCCCTTCCGTTGCTCAGCCAGCTGCCGTCGGGGACCGGGTCCCGGCTCGCCGTGCCTGAGGCGTCTCGGAGTCCTGGGAACAGCCCTGGGCCGCTCCCTGCCGGGGGAAGCGGCTGCTCTTTCGGCAGCGGGCCCAGCCTGCCTTGGGCGCTGTCCTCGAGCGAGTGAGGAAGCCCTGGAGGCCGTGGCTCGGTGTCAAGGGGGAAGCCTGGGTCACGGCGGCAGCTGCTCCACGCACGGGCTACAGAGGACAGCGCTGGCAGCCCACTGCGTTGCCCCAAAGAGGGCAGCTCTCTGGGAGGTCGGCGATGACATTCCAGAGCGACATCCCAGGCGATGGAGGACATCACTGCCCGCTGATTGTGATGTCACTGTGGCAGAGGGTCAGCCGCCCCTCAGAGCGGCCCTGGGCTCACTGTGCCGCCTGGAGCGGTGGGCGTCTCGTCCTCGTCCCTCGCAGCGGGGCACGGTCGTCTTGTTCTGAGGTACCCCGGTACCACAGGGCGCTGACAATGGCTTCTGCTTGGGAGAGGAAGTACTACTACTCCGATCTGGGGAAGAAAGTGGTGCTTCTCCCCAGCCTCCTTCTCCGTGAGGAGTTCAAAGACATTGGTTACCCCATGATTTTTGAGGGAGTGCTGCTCCTGGCCGATGTCTCAGGTGGGCTGGGCGTGGCGGAGCCCCCACAGACATGAGCCCATGGGACGCTCCAGGCCCTCGGCAGCTCTGCTGCGAGACAGGGTGGCCATCTTGTCACTGTGCAGGCCTCCTGCCGTGCTGCCCAAAGAGCGGGCAGCTTCTCCTGGGCCGTCAGCCATGGCTGTGACGAGCGCTGAGCTGGGGCCGGGGAAGGGGTGAGCTACCGGTGCACGCAGAGGTGTCCTGATTTGCGGCTGTCTTTCTGGCAGGTTTCACTGCCTTGGCAGAGAAGTGCATCCAGCAGAGCGGCCCAGAGAGAGGAGCTGAGGAGATGGTGCAAACCCTCAACGCCTACATGGGTGACATTCTGGAACGTAAGAGCCGTGCTGCTGGGCTGTCGGGCATCGAGCCCTGGGGCTCGCTCACTGTGGAGAGAGCCGTGCTGGGCCGCCCGCTCCTGCCTGCCTGGAAGGGGCGAGGAGCCGCAGCCGGGCTGTCTTTGGTGGGGCCGGGTCAAGAGGTGGTGGGCACAAGCTGAAAGGCGGGAGGCTTCGCTGGGCAGAAGGAGAGGCCTCTGCGGTGAGGTCGACTGAGCTGCGGCGCAGGTTGCCCAGGGAGGCGGGGGGGTATCCCCACCCAGAGGTCTTCACGAGGCCTGCAGATGTGGCCCCGGGCAAGCGGCTCCGGGTGTCTCCGCCTCAGCGGAGGGGTGCGCAGAGCTGGAGCAGATGCACTCCAGAGGTGCCCTCCTGCTTCCACCACGCTGTGCACCGCATCTCAAGGCGCTGCCTCCCTGCTAGCTGTGCGGCTTCCAGGGCTGTGGCTGCAGCGGCCCTGGGAGCAGGGCTTTCTGGAGCCGTGGCCTGGTCCTGCACCGCCACGGTGCTCCTCTCCAGGCGCAGTGGCTCTTCCCGTGGCTCCTGGATGAAGGTGTCCCTGTAACTCTGCTTTTCCTTCTCTTTGTCTGCAGAGGTGCTGGCTTTTGGAGGAGACATCCTGAAGTTTGCAGGTGTGTACATAGGAGGAGGCAGAGTCGGTGTCCTGCTGATGCGCAGCGTCTCCCACGGAAGCCTCCTGGGTTCCACTCTGCTTTTTGCGGAGAGCAAAGGGGAACTGCTTTGCCTCCAGCTTTGAGCAGGGCTTCTCCCTGCAGGAGAAGTGGGGGGTGGGGGAGTGGGGGGGGCAGGGAGCCCCGTCTTTCAGTGCCGAGGGGCGCTCGCGGTGGGGAGTGTTGGCCTCACTGCTGTCCCCCACCACCCACCCTCTTGCTCTGCTGCCCTGGAGGTTGCTGTGGCTGGCCCAGCAGATGGGAGGGGTCCCTGAGGCCAGGCTGCCCCGGAGGTCCTTCAGGATGCCACCCTCCCACAATCCCCTCTTCCTCGGCACGCCGGCCAGCTGCCTGCTGCTGTCCCTGCGGCTGGATGCAACTGAGGGAGAGTCAGCCCTCGGGAGAGCCTTCACCAGCCCCTCGCTTTCCCCAGGGGATGCCATGCTGGTGCTGTGGAGAGCAGCAGGGCCTCAGCTGCCTACGGCCATCAACCTGGCGCTGCAGTGCTGCAGGAAGGTCCAGAAGAAGTACGGCACTTATGACACGCACAGTGGTCTCAAGCTCCACCTGAAGATAGGTACGGGCACAGATGGCTCAGCTGTGCCACATGCACAGCCCCAGTACCCTCCAGAGCCAATGGATAGCCTCCCCTGCCAGCATTTGCAGGGCAAGCAGGAGGCAGCGAGGGCGGGGGAGGCCGGGGCTCCTTCCCTGCCTGCCTCGCGTCAGCTGTAGCACAGGCCCCTCGCTCCCAGTGAGGGTCCCAGAGCACAGCCTGCTCCGTCCATGGGGGCCCCAACGTCTGACCCCGCTGGGAGGTAGAAACGCCCGTTTCTGGGACCCGTGGCGGTATGGGCCCGAGAAGGACGCACGAGGCCCTTCCCTTCCCTGGGCCTGTCTCCAGGCTGGGTGTCAGCTGAGCCTCTGTGCAGCTGGGGGCCGCCGAGTTCCAAAGGTTCCCTGTGTTCACGCCGCTGGTCTCTCTCTCCCCAGGGATCTCCGCCGGGATGCTCTCCTTCATGTCCGTCAGAGGCGGGGATCGTCAGTTCTTCTTCGTCTGCAGCGGAGCCCTGGACGAAGTTGTCAAGGCCCAAAAGCTTTCGGCTGCCCATGAGGTAGTGCTGTCACAGACCTGCTGGGAGCTGTGTGATCAGCAGCGAATCAGGGCCAAGCCTCTTGCTGGCAAAGGGGCCGTGAAGGTGAGTGGATGGGGTGTCCTGGAGCCCTTTGGAAGACCCGCACCTGGGTGGGGAGGCGGCTGAGAGGCTGAACGTGGCCACAGCCGTAACCGTAAGCGTAGGCAGAGAGCCGAAGCTGTTGGCCTTGCACCTCAGCTGAAAGTCCAGAGAGGTGGGCTTGCCCTTCTCTGGGAAGTGAGAGTGGAGGGGCAAGCCCCGTGCCCTGGGGCTTCTGGGGAGGCCAGTGGCATTCCTTTCCTCCTGTGTGTCTTCAGGTTGTGGGAATGAGGCGCTTAGCTCGCCGAGAATGGAAAGATGCTGTAGTCCAGCTGAGCAGTGCCAGAGGGGAGAGGCATTTGAAAGGGACGGGTGAGTTCCTTGTCCTGTGACTGGCTGGAAAGGTGGGCCCTGCCTGCTTCACAGGCACGAACAGGAGCAAGCACAGCAGAATCTTTCCCTCGCCGTGTCCAGCTTCCCAAGGCCCTGTAGGCCTGCCCTGCCAGTGACGGCCTGCGTTTCCTTTCCTTAGGCCTCCGAAGGCCGACTCTTAGGATGTGCGATGATTCTGAACTGGCAGCGAGGCTGGAGAAGTACTTATCGACAGCTGTTCTCCGGAAGGTATGGCCACCACTGCTGGCGGCTGCGTGTAGGGAGGGCAGAAAACAGTGTGGAGCTCTTGGGAGAATGGGCAGCCAAAAGAAAGTGCAGTCTGAGGCGAGAGCCCGACGGAGGAAAAGAGATGCCAGGGCTGCTGGGGCCAGACGTACCCAGAAGCTGTCCGCTTGTGCAGCTCCTCTGAGAGGCACGGCTGGTGAGAGGCAGACTTCCCTCTGTCTTTTGCACGGCTGTTGTTCTGGAGATTGCGCAGGCATGGGGGCGGGAGCCTCTGGGGGGCTCCGGGACAAGATCCCGCTCAGGAGCCTAGGGGAGGGCAAAGAGTCTTCCCTCGTGTCTGCACGTGTCACAGGACAGAGCAGCTTTGTGCCAGGACTCGGTACCTGGGAGGACTCCCCCATCCTCCAGTAGCACCTGGCGTTGCCTGCACGCCTGCTCTCCCTCGGTGTCTGCTGTGGGCCCAGAGAAGCCCCTGGGAGAGCAGGCTGGCAAAGCTGTTGTGCTCTGCTCTTGCAGCTTCGTGAGGACGTGCCGCTGGAGCTGTGCTCTGAGCTACGGCCCGTCACCAGCCTCTTTGTCCAGCTGAAGTTTGCTGACAGGATCAACGCAATCGAGCTCAGCAGCAGCCTCGGTGACTGCAGCAACACGATTTCAGGCATCATCAGCCCTCACAAGGGTGAAATCAACAAAACTCTTCTGTTTGACAAAGTGAGTGCGTGACAGCCATCGCACCCCTGGGGTGCCTCTGCCTGTTTGGCAGCAGGGGAATGGGAAGCCGCTCTGCCCGGCTGCTGGGATCTGTGGGTTGACCTGAAGCTCCGCTGGTCTCCCCGGTGCCTGCGGTGGAATGCATCAGCTGCTGGCCATCGGTATTGTAGAACAAGATGTATTGCACCTCTTCTTTGCAGGGCTGCACCTTCCTCTGCGTGTTTGGATTTCCTGGAGAAAAGCTGGCCCACGAGATCACCCACGCCTTGGAATGCGCTATGCAGATCTTCCACATGACCTCCATGGGCCTGAGAAAACTCCAGTGAGTGCACGTTATGGGGCGTGTGTGCTGCCTGGGACGGCACGAGGGGAATGATGAGCAAGAGACGTGCCCTCTGGCTTGTCCTCCTTCGCCCCTGGCAGGAAGGAGGCGGTGTCTCAGAGGTGACAGGTTAGCCCACGGCAGCCAGGCACAGTCCCCCCAAGTGCCGCCTGCCAGTCACCGTGTCGGAGCGAGCCCTCACCAGGGCATGGAGCTCCTCGGTGCCAGAGGCAGGCTCCTCTGGGCGAGGGGGCCAGGAGCAAGGCCTGGGCCGGTCCCTCGACCTCCAGTGGCTACCACTGTGAGTGTTGTGCAGGCAGCAGCTGCTTGCCTCCCCGCTAAGGAGAAGGGCCTGTGGCCTGGTGCAGGTTGCAGCCATCAGGCCTCGGGGGAGGGCTCCAAACGGTCCTGCATGTGCCCTACCTACGTCTCCTGCCACCGGGGCGTGTTGCGCCCCAAGCTCTCCAAGTCCCCAGGACCCATGCTGGTGCGTGTGGTCCCAGTGCTGAGGAGGGGGGGGAGAGGTGGGAAGGGATGGAACGGGGCGAGCAGGACTGCAGCAGGGCTGCTGCTGAATCCACGCCACTCTCTCTGTGTGCCAGGCTAGTGTCTGTTGGGGTCAGCAGCGGGGCAGCGTTCTGCGGCTTCACTGGCCATCCCGAGAGGTTTGAACACACAGGTAGGGCTCCTTTGTCTTAGGAGTGTGAGGCTGGCATGGGTCTGCTTCAGTGCATCGGTGTGGACGAGGCGGCTGGGCTGAGGCAAGGACACGCTACAGCCTGCTGGGGCCTTGGGGCGGGAGGATGGGCTCAGAGACGTGCGGTTCCCTTTGGGTCCGCTTACCCTGCAGTTGGGTTGGCTTGTGGCCGGGAGGGGAGGTTGCCCTTGGCCTTGAAGGTTTCCCAACTGCGCTGACGTATGCTCTTTCTCTGTGGCAGCCCTTGGCTTTAAGGTGAATTTGGCCGCCCGCATGATGGTGGCCTACCCGGGGATGGTGTCCTGTGATGCAGAGACCTGCGCGGCCTCTCGCCTGCCCAGCTACTGCTTCAGAGCGTTACCAAAGAGAAACTTGAAAGGCGTTATCAGTCCCACCACTGTCTATCAATACGTGGGGACCACCGAGAAGCAGTAAGTGTTCTCTGAGCTGTGCACGTGAGGGGAGAGGGGCCTCAGGGGTACGACCTTGGCCGAGCAGAGGGCTCGAGTTCTGCAGCGAGACCAGGCTGCTCTCCCATGCCTGTGTCTGAGAAAATCGGAAGCCCTGGTGCGGGTCTGCTTTCTGCCTCTGTGCCCTTGTGCCTCTTGCTGCTAAGAGTGTGGAAATGATGGCACCGGGATGGGGAAGGCTGGCCTGTCTTTGGACACACAGGGTAGCCTTGCGCGCTTTGTCCGAGCGGCTTTCCTCTGAGCTTGCTGTGTTGTGCTTTGCTCCACCACGCGTAAGACTGTGCCAGTGGTCATTCTGCGGCATGGGGTGGGTTTTTTTCCCCAGCTGCTTCCCAGCAGGAAGCTCTGGGTCACTCGTGTTCCGCTGGGGAAAGGTGGGCTGCTGGCATGCTCTGCCTCCTCCTGCCTTCCTGCTCAGTCCTCTGCCGTTCCTCTGGGCCCGGCTCTGACCTTGTCGGTGGAGGGCCTTTTGAACACGAACGCTACCGTCTTTTGGAAACCGCTGCAAGACTTGAGCCAAAGGTGCCAGCAGCTTGGGCATCCCAAGGCGCTAAGTGACACGGGTCCTCCTTTCCAAGAGGCTTGTTTTGCGTGTGCAGGCTGGCAACGCAGTCAGCTAGCCAGCAGTACAGCCTGGCTTCTTTCCTCATCTTGGATTTCTTTGGTTGTTGCCTCCGGCAAGGGACTTTTGTTAGCTTCGGCTGTCGTGCTGTGGCTGCTGGGCTTCCTTATGCTCGAGGCTGTGCTGGTGTGTCACCTTGAGCTTTGGCCAGGGGAACATGCTCGGAGTAAGATGCTGCTTGAGAGGGGGGTCTCCACTCCTCCACAGCAGGCTCTGCGTGCTCCAGCTTCTGACCAACTAGGCGACTCCTGTTTGCTCTTCTCCCCCTTCTAGACAACGTGACGTGGGCGTTGCCGAGGAGAGGTCACCCTATGGTCCCTTGCTGGGTAGGTGGAGAACTCATCCGAAGCCCACTTGCTTCCCTTTGCCCAGTGCTGGGGGCTCTGCTGTGGGTTGCCCCTGGCACACAGCTGAGCGCCACGCAGCCGCTTCCTCCCTCCCTCCCTCCCTCCCTCTCTGCTGCGGGATGGGGGAGAGAAGTAGAGGGGCTCCCCGCTTTTCAGCACGCTGCAGCAGCTCATTTCCTTGTGGGTCTGCACAGGTCGGGAGGCAGAGATTGACCGCTTTGAATTCTGCTTGGAGGCCTATAAGCATTTGGAAGAACCACACGTCCTGGCATTTGTGGGCATTCCAGGCTCTGGAAAGAGCCACTTACTCGCCGAGCTGGCCATTTTAGGCCGGGCTGCTGGGCACAGGTAAGCACTGTGGAGCTGTCGCTTTGGCACCCCTCTGCCACCCATCCCCTGGCGTTTGCAGAACGCAGTTCGGGTGCTGCTGTGCCCAGCCTTTGCACTGCAGCCTCCCAAAAAAGCCTGCTGCGGACCCAGCCAAGCAGTACCCACCTCCTCAGAGAGTTCCAGCTGGCTCTGTGAGCCACTGTTCTCCTCCTTTGTCCCTGGGCCGAGCACAAAGAGACGGAAAGAGCTCCAGCTGAGGAGCTGAGGGGAAGCAAGGTGGCCCATCTCAGAAGCGCTGCTTGCCCTCTGGCTGTTTTCCAGAAGGAGCACTGGGGCAGAAAAGCCTTGCTGCGGGCCGGGCGGCAGACGCAGACCCGCCACCTGCTGAGGCCTTCCTTCTTAACCCAATGAGTGCCTCTGCAGGGGGTGCATAGTGCGAGCCGGGCTGGGGCTGCAGAGGCGCAGGGGCCGCGGCCAGCCCTCCCAGTGACCCGCTTGCAGCCGCCCACGGGGGCTCTTTCTTATACGACGAGTGGAAAGCTCGGTCCTCTCCAGGACGCACTTGGAGAGTCCCGCTTTCCTCTGCAGAAAGGACCAGGCGGCTCACCTATAAAACACTGCTGTCCAGGCAGGCTGGAGCTACCGGGAGGCAATTCTGGATCTCAGCGCCTTCTGCTTTTGCACCGCAGGGTCAACGCTGTGGAACTGGCAGAGGAGAACTTGAAGCAGCCCTTCTCTGCCATCCGTCTGCTGGTGGCCAGGGCACTGGGTCTCCAGGCCGGTGAGACTTGCAGTGACAGGCAGCGCGCCCTGCAGACCGTGCTCCAAGGCACAATAGAAGAGAGCAGCTATTGCTTGCTCAACGATGTTTTCTTAGTGGAGGTGAGAGCGAGAGGCTGTCCTGCTTGGATGCTCTGCTGGGAGCAGCTCAGCTCGGGGCTGGGACTCGCGGGGCTCGTACCCCACTTGTCTGATTCCTGTGCCCAGGAGTCTCCCTGTGCATGGGGTGCTCCTGTGCCACGCATGTGCCCTGGGTCTCGTTCAGCAACCTGGAAGTGGCATTGAAGAGGGGCTGGTGCTGGCCGCACGCAAGAGCAGAGGCATTCTGCTCTGCAGTCTTGCTTTGCGGGATAGGTGTGCCTAGACCCTCAGCTATGTTCCTCTCTGTCTTTCCTGGACAGTTTCCCATCACAGACGAGGTGTGCAGGATGCGTCACACTGAATGGAACAGTGCGTTCCACCTGACTTGTACGCAAGTGCTACAGAAGGTGAGCACGTCTCCCTCCTCCTGCCTCACAGGAGCCAAACAACCGTGCTGGCTGCGGGCTCCGCGCTGGAGCTGCCTGAGGGGGTGGCAGGATGAGGCGCCCAGGTCATGGCCCTTCAAGAACTTTGCCCAGCTTCTCTCCTTCTGCCGGGGAACTGATGTTAGAGGAGGCCTTACAGTCTCTCAGAAGCAAAGTTGCTAAACTCCTGGAGAGGGAGGTGGCCGAGGAGAGGCTTCTGGCTATCCCCTTGTCTTGAGGAGAGAAAGTCCTCCCCAGAAGACACTCAAGAATCCACCAGATTCCACTCAGAACCACCTGTTTTGTTTTTTTTTTTTCAGGTGCTTGGAGGGGAATTTGGCATATTTTTCGTCGACAACGCCCACTTCGTGGACTCTGAGTCCTGGTCTATCATGTGGCCCCTGCTCCAAAGCGTCACGGTCCTTATGGTCATGAGCTTAGCTCCGGGCCGTGACAGAGCAGAGGACATTTTCAAAGCTGCCACGGACAGCACAACATCGGAGAGAATCACCTGTCTTCGTCTGGAAGGGCTGAAAGCTTCAGACGTGGTGCGGAAAGCCTGCCAGGAGCTTGGAGTGCGCAGCATCCCCAGGGAGCTGGCAAGGTAAAGCCAAGTCGGGCAGCTCTTCTGAAGGGGTTGCATTTATGCTGACCACGGCTGGGAATCGCCCTGCAAAAAAGGCAGCCACGGGGCTGATGGGTCTCTCCTTAAGCCTGGCCATAGCAGGTGTGAGCTGAGAATGGGCAACTGCCACGAGGCAGCAGAGTGTGGATGGTGTCAGCCCTTTGCTGTTGCCGTGGCTTGCTCTTCTGTGCTTTAGGCACTGTCCAGCAGCCTTTCCTGATGGATTCCCAGGAACGCTGTGGATCTGGGGGGCCCCAGGCACTCACGCCCCATCCAGAAGCCAGGCGTAGCCATGTTGAAGAGGCTGGTTAGCCTACGAGACCCGAGTGACTCACCACCCACCAGAACTGTGCTGCACCTTACTTCCCTGGTGTCGGTTGTGCTCCTGCCCAGGTTCCTGATCCAGAGAAGCTCTGGCATCCCGTATTACTGTGAGGAACTGCTGCGCTCCCTGCGTTGCAACAACATGCTCTTGTTGCACACCGGGAGGCCGAAGGAAGGAGAGGACAGCTGGCAGAGCCTGATTGGTAAGCACCCTTGTTGCCAATCAGCTGTTGGCTGTGGTGCATCCTCTCCCGCACAGCCGCACCTTGCTGCTCCCTTGGCAAAACACCAGCTCAGCTCCTTGTTCATGCTCCCCGTGCTCTCCCTGTCTTCTGCAGCCAAGGCATCACCCGCTGTCACAGCTGCCTCAAGCCCGGGTACCGGGACTGACGGAGAAAGGATGTGTGCCATCAGACCAGACGTGAACCTGGAGACCTCCATGCTGCCGTTTGCCTTGAAAGGTGAGGAGCTGAGCAGCGCTCGTCCAGTTTGTGGCTGTGCCCCAGCTTCGTTTCCTGGGGTGCAGGTGAGAGAGAGGCTGAGCACCTGCGTGCTGCAGAGTCACCCCCTCAGCCTCAGGGCTCAGCCAGGAAGGTGACTCCAGTCCAAGCAGGCTGTGGTTTTCCCCTGTTGGCAGTGGACCAGCTCTGAGCTGACCGGTGAGCTGCACACCATGGGTGGGGGAGCTCTGAGTCCAGCTCTGGGCTGGTGAGAATGCTTTGTGTTCTCTGTGTGCACTGCTGGCTATGAACCCAGTACAGACCTAGTAGGTCCCCCTAGTAGGTGGGACGTGCATACCTGCTGGACCGTGCCCTCCCCATCACCGGTTGGGAGCGTTTGTCTGTCTGAGTGCCTCTGCTTTCCCTGGCTCCTGTGGCCTGTGACTGTGGGAGAAGCGGAGCCATCCTGAAGATATCAACCCTGGGCTCTGGTTGCCCAGCAGGTGCCGTCCTGAGGAAGGGAGGCCAAAGTCCTCCCCGTTTGCTCAGGTGAAACTATCTGGCTTCTCCAACCTCAGGCTCAGGGACAGGCAAGACAGAGATGTGTTGCTTCTTCTTGGCAGAGATTGCGCTGGCTGAGCTGGACCGGATGGATCTACAGAAGCAGATGGTTCTGAAGTTTGCAGCCATCATAGGGCCGGTGTTTACAACCCAGCAGCTGGTTCACATCCTTCCCATCTCTGTAAATCAGTGGATTAATCCACTGCTGGACATGCTGGTGAAGGACAACATCCTGAAGCGGCTGGAGAACACAGAGGAGCCGGAAGATGTGCAAGGTGCTCCAGAGGGGCCGGCCACCTCCGGGCAGGCAGGAAGCGGTAAGTGGTGGCTGCAGCGTGAGCCCAGGAGCGCTGGGGCTCCACAGGGCCCTGCTCACACACCTTTGTGCAGAGAGAGATTCTCAGTGGCTGTTGGAAGTGCCTCTGCCACTGTGCTAGCAGGCGCTGGTCGGAGCCCGGGCTGGGCTCAGACGGCAGCAGCACTCACCCAAGTGTGGCCTTTGCCCCAGTTGGGGCAGCTTTGAGGTCTGGCCCCCGCTTTGGCTGAGGCCAGGACTCATTGCCTTGCAGGGGTGGAGAGGCCCTCCGTGAACACGGGGTCCAGAAAACAACAGTCTGACGTCCTGGCCTTCTGCGCCCCACTGCTGTGGGAGGCGACGTACGAGCTGTGGCCCACGAGGGAGAGGGTGAACATTCACCGCCAGTGTGCCGCCTTCCTGGAGAAGCATGCGCACAAATGCCAGAGGTGCCACGGAGGGGACTTTGTGGCCTTCCACCGCTTCGGCGTCTCCAGCCCCCAGAAGCAGGGGAGCTGCCAGGGCTCTGCTGATGAGGATGACTGGTGCAGCTGGGAGGCCTTGGTAGTTGCTGGAGAACACCTGAGGAGGGCCAGGACCCACCCTGCAGAGGGCGAGATTCTGGCAGAGGGCGAGCAGACAACTCTGCGGGCCGAGGACGGTGGCGAGTGCTCCTGCCAGTGCGAAGCCATCGCCGAAGCAGTGCTTGTGCCCCTGGCTCGCCACTACAGGGCAATGGGCAGCACTTCCCAAGCCCTCTATTATGTGCTGGAGTGTGCGGCTGCCTACCTGCACGTCTCCAACAGCTACATGGTGAGTTACCCTGCTAGCCAGCACGAGCTGCATTAGCAGGGAGGAGGCCTGAGGGCTGACGGGGCTGGCCGCAGGCTCTGCACCAATGCTCACCTGCTGTCTGTGTGCTTGTTCCAAGGCCCTCATGAAGCTGAGCGAAGCAGAGGCTCTGAGGAGCTCCGTCAAAAAGGAAAGAAATGCCATCGACCGCTTTGAGGAGGCCATCTTCTTCAGCCTCAAAGGAGAGGTAAAGAGGCAGGCAAAAGCGGAGGGTGTCCGAAGGGATGCAGCCATACGCTTCCCCTGCTGGCAGGGAATGT
Organism: Gallus gallus; assembly: GCF_016699485.2. Taxonomy (NCBI): domain Eukaryota; kingdom Metazoa; phylum Chordata; class Aves; order Galliformes; family Phasianidae; genus Gallus; species Gallus gallus. The sequence continues at coordinate 74,420,145 of NC_052572.1, forward strand.
TCCTGCCACAGCCAGCCCCTGGTCCATTTCTGCAGTCTCTGCAGGTCTTGGGCAAGTCCTCCACATCTGCATGCCTTCCTCTTCCTGTACAGGTCTGCAGTAACGTGGGATGTGTGAAGCTGGCCAAGGAAATGAGCAGGCAGGCGCTGAGACTGCTGGAAAAGCGGTTCCCCCGGACTCGTGCCGGGGCCTTTGTCAAGTCTCTGTGGGAAGGGTTGAAGCGTGCTCCTCAGGCCACAGGCAGAGCGTCCTTCCTTCCCCAGGAGGCTCGGTAAGCAACAGAAGGGACCACGCGGGAGAGGAAGAGCCCTTTTGTACCTGCTCCCACGCATCCAGGCCCAGGCCTGCCCGGGTTTCAGCCCATTTCCCAAGCCTTAGCAGGACTGAGGCATTCAGGCGTGATGTGTGGGTAGAGCCAGGGATGGCGCTGCCTCACGCTGCCTCCCCTGCACAGCACAGGAGAAGAATGCACACCTTTGGGTAAAAAGCAGCTTGTGCTGAGGGATGCTGTCACGGAGTCATCTAGATAAATCCCTTCTTCCAGCAATGTATCTGGCTAGCCCCACCGCCCTGCTTTCCCTTGCCCTGTCTGACTCAGTGCTCCACAGCTGTGCCTCTGGGCCCAACGGTTTCTCTTGCGTGGCAGGAGGAAGAAGCAAGCCTGGCTGGTTCAGCGGAGCAGATGCCTCTCCTTGCTCGAGGACCTCTACAGCCAGGAGGGCACATCTGGCGGACAGAGGTTCTCCCGCCTGGCAGCGCTCATGAAGGCCAACACGGACAGCAAGATGCACTCCTATCAGGCAGCAGACTCACACATTGGACAAGCCTTGAATTAAGGAAAATAGGTCAGGTTAAAAGCTATGTGCTTTCATGGCATGCTGAATTGGCAGCTGCAGATGTGGCCTTGTGAAGCCAGCTTTTGGCTGCCGATAACCGATGCTTTTCTACAGGCTTAGACAACGAGTGCAGACAGCGGGTCTCCTGTTCCTCCAAGTGACACCGTTCAGGTACCCTACGTCTGGAATGCAGACAGCAGGCTAGGACAGTAAACCACAAATTAACAAAGAAGCAACAAATTGGTGGACGGAGTTGTAGCCGATGAGAGGACCGGCCAAAGCCAGGTGAAAGAATACAGTGAGGAAGACCATGGCCTTCATCAGAAAGACCACCAGACAACCAGCAAGAGATACCACGCATGCGTAAAAGAACTGAGACGTGGGGCCGGGGGGGAAGGGGGAAATGTCAATCTTGTGGAAGGGGGACTCATCGTAATAACCCAGCCTCTTCTTGGACAGCTAGTGCATATGTAAGCAGCTTGTTTTTGAAGTGTGTGCCTTTCCTGACCTGTGGTATGCAGGCTTGGAGGGATTACCCCCCTGCATCCGGCGTGTGCGCAGCACTGAGTAAACATACCTGCTTTATAACTACTCTGTGGTTATAGAGTGTGATTCCGCACGCCAATTTGGCGAGCCAGCCAGGAGGCTCTTTGCTGGGCCGTGGGGCTGGTCGGCCCAGGAGGCACTTCTGGTGCGCCCCGAGAGATTCTCGGAGAAGACTCCCTGGGCCAACACATCCACCATGGAGCAGGGAAAGAGCCCCGGCTGCGGACCAGGTATGTTGGGAACAGGGAAGCCGTAAGTCGTAAGCGCGAGAAGTAGATTGTGTTTTTGCAGTGGAGATTTCCAGTATTTCCGTATGTAGCACAGGATAAGTTGCCTTTCACAAAGAAAGCTCCTGAACAGAGTAAAGTTGAGGCTGGGGTGATCTGACCTAGGTACAGTTGGCGCAGGCACTAGGTCAGGTAACTCTATAGGGTAGGGGAGAGTCCGGTACAGGCCGGAACGAGTGTGCTAAGTTGAAAGTGAGTTGTTGAAAAGATTGTCCTCCAATCGCCATCAAAGGTACAGAACATACCCAAAGACAATAGGTTGGTAGCAGACATTGCGTAGAAGTGTAACGTAGCAACAGCGTCGGAGGACTGTGAGCCTGGGATGCTCAACCAGTGAGTGCCAGGAGAGGCTTGACCTGCATCGGACCCAGGGTATGTCACGGAATGGATTTCACGGGCAAGTTGTGCAGTTTCTCCCTTGTCAGTAGGGATTGCCTATTACTGCAGTAGTAGTAGGTGTTGCCCGTTATTGCAATAACGAATAAGCTGCTCTTCACAGAGCTCTTTGCCTGATTAGAAACTGTTGATCTTGAGCGTGTTTCTCACAGTCTGGTGCCGAAACCCGGGAACAGCGTCGCCCACGGTGAGCCTCCGCCTCTGCAGCACAGGACGGTGCACCCCGCTCATTTTTCTGCAGCCCTGTGGGGTGGCAGCGGTGGTTCATTGTGGAGCCGGCTGCGGACCCGAGGATGGTTTTCAGAGGCAAGATCTGTGAACAGCTGGGGGATAGGGACGGACAGCGGGCACTGCGGTGTTGTGTGATTGACCCGGTAATTCCTGGCAACTCTGTGCACAGAGCGAGGTAGGAACAATCGTGTGTGATTAAGTACTGCCTTGGAGGTCGAGGTCTGGGACTCCTACGCTGTACGTGAACGTCTTTCCAGAAGGGTTGCTTGACGGTACATGCCTGCTATAAGTCCTTTAGGAAATAGGTTGAAAAACTGGAAGAGAAGTTCAAGAACCAGGGATAAGGATAAACAGAAAATGATTAGATGTCGTGTTGTTGTACGGCCTGAATAACCAGGAGGAGTCCGCATACGCTGCTTGTTGGATTTAGGGAGTGCAGCGGTCAATCATGGCTAGATAAAATTCCGTAGATAAGGAAGAACAGAGAAACCCCCGACGGGATCCTTTAAGCTGTGTGCTCCCTGTACTTTTCCCTAGGATTAAACTCACTCACTTTCCTCTACGCAGCGGTGTTCCCCCCCTTGCCGTCCTGGCCTCGAGTCAAGTCCTGTACCTACAGGAGGGAGGCTGGAGACAGCTGACAGAGTGCAGGGTACTGGCTCAGATCAGCCCCTTAACAGCCCACCTGAACCGAGCTCTGTGACTAGTGCTGATACTGAAAAGAAAGAGTTCTGCCAGCTTAAGAGAGAATCGGAACAATGCAAAAGGGAGGTTATAAATTCTCCCTTTCCTAAATCTAACACCATTATCCCCACTGACGCTTCCGTGTATCCTCTTAGGGAAGTTCCAATGTTATCAGGGGACAGAGGAGATGTAAACTCCCCACTTGCGAGTGGAGAGGTGAGAAATTTTAAAAGGGAAACGAAACCTTTAATGAAAGATCCTCTTGGATTAGCAGAACAGTTTGATCACTTCTTGCTCTTGGTCATCAATTCAGCTTATGAAATACTGGGATTTAATTTAACTGGAAACACCTTAAGAATAACGGAGGTAGAGGGATCAGGAATGATAGTTTCACTTTTTGAATTACTGCTGAATTAAAATGGGGAGATAAAATAGTCACAGGGCAGTTGTCTTGTGTGCCAGAAGCAGGGACCAATTCACTGGGGAGAGATTGAATAGTTAAAGGAGGACTGCAGTTGAGAACTTGTGAAACAGGTAGAAAGGTGTCAGTGAATCTGCTAAGAGCCGACGATGAAAAAAATAGATAAATGCAAAGGTGTGGGCAGGGCAAGGAAGCCGGGGTGGACTCACAATTACTCGCTGAAAAAAATAACTGTCCGAGGAGGAAGTGAAGCTGTGAAGCAGCGACAAGATCCCATACCTTTAGAAAGGATAACGGGTCTAAAGCCTGTGATACAAACCTTGGTTAAGAATGGTCTTCTGGAACTCTGTCTGTCACCCTATTACACTCCAATTTTGCCAGCACAGAAGGCAGGTGGTACCTATGGGCTGGTACAAGATATAAGAAAAATGAATGAAACAAGTTCCGAACCCCTATGCTTTAATGAGTCTGATCCCACAGGAACATGAAGGGTTTAGTGTGATCAACCTAGAAAATTGCTTTCTGGAGCTGCTCTTGGGACTCAGGGAGTTGAGATCTTTTTGCCTTTGATTGAGAGGACCCCGAAATGGGATGCAAGCAGCAAAAAAGCTTCCTGCGGGATCCCGCCCCTTGTCCAGATTGCTGTATTAGTCATTGTCACTGTCTGTCTCTGTAACTGGTCGATGTTTGTGTTGTAAAAACGTTACCTGTGGAATTCCATTCCCTGCTTGAGGCAGCCTTGTCTTACTGGGGGCCGCTGGTCACGACTCTTGCCCAGGGAACTCGGTGTTCCCGTGCCCTGGGGAAGCAGGTGGACTCCATTATCCAGCCACACACAGGGCATTTTCACCCGGTACCGAAGAGCGGCTGGGATAAGCAGCTGCTATGGGATGAAGGGGGTCCAAAGAAATTCTGGAAAAGACCATTCGGGGTCGTATTTTGGCTCAGTGGAGAAACGCCACCTATCAGCCGGGGGGAATGTGGGAATGGAAGGCTGTTTCTGCAGTTGGAACGAACAAGAGGAGTCTTTTGTGGTCTGTGCTGCCATCTGTTGTCCTTTGTGGGTACTAACAGTTCTTTCTGGGTTTCTCTTCATTCCGACAAAGGGGGGTCTCTCATAGTGCTCATCACTCGTCCTTTAGGTAAACTTTCCATGTCGTGGCATGCTTAGTAGGTAGGTGAAGTAAGGAACAAGTAATTAACAAGTACAAAGGCTGCAGCTTTTGTATGATAGACTACAAAGCGTATTGAAAGGCTATTCTGTTTTGCCAGGAGGCTCTTAGCAAAAGAGCAACAGACTTAGCAAGCAGCAGAGAAGCCAGGGCCTCCACGTGAGGTCGAACTGTCTCACTCTTGGCTCAAGAGGGATGCTAGAGATACTTCCCTCCATCCTCCTTCCAGCCTTCTCTCTGTCCTAGGACGAGCAGGTGTCCAGGAGTGGTAGCCTAGTGTTGAGTAAGCAAGGGTTGGAAGTCAATTAATTAGCAGTATACGCTTAGCTAGCAACACTTTACGTTTAGCCAGGATCTGTACGTTTAGTTGAGCGTCGGGAAGACTGTGAACCTGAAGTACTCAGCCAATGAGGAACCAGGGGAGGAAGAGAGAAGCGTCGGCTAATGGGGCTGAAAAGATGTCATCCTGTTTTCTGCGTGCCATTGCAATTGCAAATAAAATCTGCTTTATCAGAGATCCCGTGCTGATGAATTCTTGGGGTATTTCCAACAGGAGCCTCGAGTGAGAGCCTTCTTGCTTCAGCTGCAGGAGGTGTCGTGCTCAGGGGCTCTTGTCCTGCTATCTGTCCAGATACCTGCTGGGATAGCGGCACGGCGGGTGGCAGACAATCCAGGAGGTTCCTGGAGTCTGTCGAGGACAACTTCCTGGTCCAGGTAATAGATGGACCAACCCGATGTGAAGCCTTACTGGACCTGGTGCTCACCGGTGCGGAGGAGAGCATTAGAGAGGTTAAAACTGGAGGCAGCCTGGGCTGCAGTGGCCGTGCCCTGGTGGACTTTGTGACCTGGAGGAACGCAGGCCTGGCAAAAAGCAGAGTCAGGACCGTGAGCTCCAGGAGAGCAAACTTGCAGCTGCTCAAGGAACTGCTGGGTGGGATCTCCTGGGAAAGTGTCCTTGAGGGCATGGGTACAGAACAGAGGTGGCAGCTCTTTAAGGACACCCTTCTGAGAGCGCAAGAGCTCTCAGTCCCCCAGCAGAAGAAACGGGGCAGGGGAGGCGGCTGACCGGCAGGGCTGAGCAAGGACCTGCAGCTTAAACTGAGGGAAAAGAAGGAAACGGACAGAAAGTGGAAGCAGGGTTGTGTGGCCTGGGAAGAATAGAGGGACGTTGTCCACACGTGAAGAAATAAGACTGGGAAAGCCAAGGCACAGGTAGAGCTGAACTTGGCGAGGGACGTGAAAAATAACACCAAGGGGTTCTACAGGTACATAAGCAGGAGGAGACAGGCCAAGAAGAGTGTTCCCCCTCTGATAAATAAGAACGGACAGCTGGCTTCCTCAGACATGGGTAAAGCTGAGGTGCTCAAGAAGTGCTTTGCCTCGGTCTTCACGGGTGGTCCGGCTCCTCCCCATGTCTGCCAGGACCCTGAAGATCTAGGCGTGGGTGAGAGGCGCAGGTTCCATCTCACTGTCGGAGACCTCCTCATGAAATTGAACATATATACGTCCACGGGACCGGATGATATCCATCCCAGGGTTCTGGAAGAGATGGCTGATGTGGCTGCCGAGCCGCTCTCCATCGTATTTGAAAAATGATGACTGTCTGGTGAAGTCCCCGGTGACAGGAAAAAGGGAAACCTTACTCCCATTGTTAAGAAAGGCAGAAAGGAAGACCCGGGCAACTAGAGGCCGGTGAGCCTCACCTCTGTGCCTCAGAAGAGCATGCAGCACATCCTCCTAGAAGGAGGCACATACATGTTAAGGCACTTATGAGAGGAAGAGGTGATTCGAGACAGCCAGCATGGCTTCACCAAGGGCAGTTCGTGCCTGACCAATCTGGTGGCCTCCTATGATGGAGTGACGGCTTCGGTGGATGGGGGAAAGGCGATGGATGTCATCTACCTGGACTTCTGCAAAGCCTTTGGTGTTGTCTTTCACCACATCCTTCTCTCTGAATTGGAGAGGCATGGATTTGAAGGCTGGACGGTTTGGTGGATTAAGAATTGGTTGGCTGGTTGCAGCCAAAGGGTTGTGATCAACAGGTCTATGTCAGGGTGGAGGCCGGTCACAAGCGATGTCCCTCAGGGGTCGGTCTCGGGACCGGTGCTCTTCAACATCTTCATCAGTGACACAGACAGTGGCATGGAGTGCACCCTCAGCAAGCTTGCAGATGACACCAAGCTGAGTGGTGCAGTCGATACGTTGGAAGGAAGGGAAGCCATCCAGAGGGACCTGGACAGGCTGGAGAAGTGGGCTCATGACAACCTAATGAGGTTCATTAAGGCCAAATGGAAGGTGTTACGTTTGGGCCGGGGCAATCCCAGGTGTTTATGCAGACTGAGAGCAGCCCTGTGGAGAAGGACTTGGGGGTCCTGGTGGACGAGCAGCTGGACATGAACCAGCAGTGTGCAGTCCTAAAGGGAGCCTATAAACAGGAGGGGAGTCAACTCTTGGAAAGGGTAGATAATAGCAGGACAAGGGGAAATGGTTTTAACTTGAAGGAGGGAAGATTTAGGTTGGATGCCAGAGGGAAGTTCTTCACTATGAGAGTGGTAAGGAGCTGGAACAGGCTGCCCAGAGGGGCTGTGGATGCCCTGTCCATGCCTGGAGGTGTTCAAGGCCAGGTTGGATGGGGCCCTGGGCAGCCTGGTCCAGGATTCAGTGTGGAGGCTGGTGGCCCTGCCTGTGGTGGGGGAGTTGGAGATTCGTAATCCTTGAGGTCCCTTCCAACCCGGGCCGTTCTGTGGTTCTGTGATTCTGTGAATATCCAGAAACTGTATGGGCAGTCCCATACTTTAGCCACTGCCCACATGGTTTTCTGCTCCTCATGTCATAGTTTCCAGTGCAGGCAGAGGGCGATGACTTCTGCTGATGTGTTTTCCAGTCATCTAACTTAAGCCAATGTGTTAGCTTCATCATTAGCCTGCCAGGTGACTGCAAGGCTTGATGTCTGGAGACACGGCCTTTCCTCATATGTGAGAAGCTCCAGGCCCCTACTCATCTCTGTGGCCATTCGCTGGACTCTCTCTAGAAGTTCCCTGTGTTTTTTTAACTGGGGAACCCAGAACTGGACTTACTACTCCCAGTGTGGCCTCACCAGGGCAGAGTAGAGGAGGAGGACCACCTCCCTTGACCTGCTGGCCGGAGTCTTCCTAATGCACCCCAGGATACCATTGGCCTTCTTGGCCACAAGGGCACGCTGCTGGCTCACGGAAAATCTGTTACCTACCAGGAAATCTAGGTCCTTTTCTGCAGAGCTTAGGTCAGCCCGTAACCTGTGCTCTATTCGGAGCCAAGACTAGCCTCTCAACAGAAAAAACTGTGAAACCGTTCTTACCAAATGTCCCCACTACACAGACACACCACCCTGCTGCAGCACCACCTTTGCGCACTAACAAAGGAAAAATGCTATGGTCTACCTGGCAAATTGATTGCGTCAGTCCTTTGAAATCCTGTGCTGGGTACAAATACATCTTAATCAACGTAGAAATAATACACGGAGTGACTGCGTATTTCAAATGCTGGAGATCTATGGGTAGGGCACCATCCTAGGCTTCTCAACATGGTTCTCTACTGTACCTGTTCCTGGCTCTATCCAAAGTGATAACAGCTGTCATTCTACTAGCAAAGAAGTGCAAGAATGGGGAGAATAAAGGAGGAACAATCTGTGTATTTCGTACACCTTATTATCCACGATCCAATGGTATCGTCGAACCTGCTAATAGTCTGCTGAAGAAACACCTAGAACTATCTTACGGGCGGTGGGACAACCGCCTTTCTAGAACTTCACAGCAACTAAATAATCAGCCCATTCCCTATGGAAGCCTAATCACTCAAGCTTTTCTAACATCTCCTTTGGAACAGACCTTAACCAATGGGCGTACCAGAATTTCAGTGAAAATGGACAGCACATCGTAGCAGACATATCATTTGTGGGAGCTGTTCCAGTAACCTTAAGCAAGCCACCGTGATTTTTGGCATACAACTCCATTGGCAAGGACAGAGTAGAACCCAAAGCCAGTATCTGGTGAATTTATCCACTGTCATAAAAGGGGTGGCCTGTTTGCCGTCCCCCAACACAATCTTTTCCTTCTGTGTTTTTGGTTTTTTGTTTGTTTGTTTGTTTGTTTTGTCTCTAAGGCAAGAGGAAACTGCACTGCCGCTCTATGGACGAGAGGCACTCTATGGACAAGAGAAACTCGCCTTAGTCACAAGGTAGACCGCGATTCTAAATGAGACCTTCTGAGCTCTCATGGATCATAGCATCTATGAACGGCATCTCCCCTGAACTGGGACACTCCCCAGGTACTACCAAATCCTATGCATCTGTTCCACAGGAGTAGCTGTCGAGATATTTTACCAGATCCACATATTTCTGTTTATTTCTGTACGTAGGAGCATATGTGTTTTGTATCTGTCCATACGTATGTAGACTAGCCAGAGAATTATAGAATCCTCAGAGCTGGAAGGAACTATTACAGATCATCTAGTCCACCTCCCCTGCAATCAACTGGGATCACAGCTCAGTCTGCTTGCTCAGAGCCTGGCCTTGAAAGTCCGTCGTGATATACTTGAAGAAGTCAGTGATGTATCTGAAGATGATTCAAACTAATTCGGATCCAAACCATTGATTCAGCACCAAGGAAATGACTTTGATGGCAATTCTCACAATTTAGCTGCTGGTGCTGTGAAAGTATTGGAAAAGGCTGCCAGTTCAGGTTTTCTCTCTTGTTGATGTGTGCAAATTCAGATTTCCCAGGCTGCATTTTAGTAGCAGTTAACCCATCTTTGCCAAGGGAACATTTCAGACCAATCGTTGCAACCTTGCCAAAGAGCTGTCATTGAAATAAGGCTAACGATCGCAATAGGCTAAGATACTAAACCAAATACGACCGAGATTGAGAAAAGCACAGAGGCAAGTAAGAGCCTGCCGTAGTTTGGTGTGTGTGCCTTATCTCCGGAGGATGCTGTACGAGCTGCACGTTTGTTGTAACTTCTGCGTGCGCGCGTGCTGATGAAATTCACAATTATCCTTCCAAACTCCAGCAGAGGGCGATATTTTCCCATATTTTCCCACCACCATTTTCCCATGATGGTGGCCTACCCGGGGGTGGTGTCCTGTGATGCAGAGACCTGCGCGGCCTCTCGCCTGCCCAGCTACTGCTTCAGAGCGTTACCAAAGAGAAACTTGAAAGGCGTTATCAGTCCCACCACTGTCTATCAATACGTGGGGACCACCGAGAAGCAGTAAGTGTTCTCTGAGCTGTGCACGTGAGGGGAGAGGGGCCTCAGGGGTACAACCTTGGCCGAGCAGAGGGCTCGAGTTCTGCAGCGAGACCAGGCTGCTCTCCCACAGACCTCCCTTGCCTGTGGCTGAGAAAATCGGAAGACCTGGTGCGGGTCTGCTTTCTGCCTCTGTGCCCTTGTGCCTCTTGCTGCTAAGAGTGTGGAAATGATGGCACCGGGATGGGGAAGGCTGGCCTGTCTTTGGACACACAGGGTAGCCTTGCGCGCTTTGTCCGAGCGGCTTTCCTCTGAGCTTGCTGTGTTGTGCTTTGCTCCACCACGCGTAAGACTGTGCCAGTGGTCATTCTGCGGCATGGGGTGGGATTTTTTCCCCAGCTGCTTCCCAGCAGGAAGCTCTGGGTCACTCGTGTTCCGCTGGGGAAAGGTGGGCTGCTGGCATGCTCTGCCTCCTCCTGCCTTCCTGCTCAGTCCTCTGCCGTTCCTCTGGGCCCGGCTCTGACCTTGTCGGTGGAGGGCCTTTTGAACACGAACGCTACCGTCTTTTGGAAACCGCTGCAAGACTTGAGCCAAAGGTGCCAGCAGCTTGGGCATCCCAAGGCGCTAAGTGACACGGGTCCTCCTTTCCAAGAGGCTTGTTTTGCGTGTGCAGGCTGGCAACGCAGTCAGCTAGCCAGCAGTACAGCCTGGCTTCTTTCCTCATCTTGGATTTCTTTGGTTGTTGCCTCCAGCAAGGGACTTTTGTTAGCTTCGGCTGTCGCGCTGTGGCTGCTGGGCTTCCTTATGCTCGAGGCTGTGCTGGTGTGTCACCTTGAGCTTTGGCCAGGGGAACATGCTCGGAGTAACATGCTGCTTGAGAGGGGGGTCTCCACTCCTCCACAGCAGGCTCTGCGTGCTCCGGCTTCTGACCAACTAGGCGACTCCTGTTTGCTCTTCTCCCCCTTCTAGGCAACGTGACGTGGGCATTGCCGAGGAGAGGTCACCCTATGGTCCCTTGCTGGGTAGGTGGAGAACTCATCCGAAGCCCACTTGCTTCCCTTTGCCCAGTGCTGGGGGCTCTGCTGTGGGTTGCCCCTGGCACACAGCTGAGTGCCACGCAGCCGCTTCCTCCCTCCCTCCGTCCCTCCCTCCCTCTCTGCTGCGGGATGGGGGAGAGAAGTAGAGGGGCTCCCCGCTTTTCAGCACGCTGCAGCTGCTCATTTCCTTGTGGGTCTGCACAGGTCGGGAGGCAGAGATTGACCGCTTTGAATGCTGCTTGGAGGCCTATAAGCATTTGGAAGAACCACACGTCCTGGCATTTGTGGGCATTCCAGGCTCTGGAAAGAGCCACTTACTTGCCGAGCTGGCCATTTTAGGCCGGGCTGCTGGGCACAGGTAAGCACTGTGGAGCTGTCGCTTTGGCACCCCTCCGCCACCCATCCCCTGGCCTTTGCTGAACAGCGCAGTTCGGGTGCTGCTGTGCCCAGCCCTTGCACTGCAGCCTCCCAAAAAAGCATGCAGCCTCCCTACCGGGAGGCAATTCTGGATCTCAGCGCCTTCTGCTTTTGCACCGCAGGGTCATTGCTGTGGAACGGACAGAGGAGAACTTGAAGCAGCCCTTCTCTGCCATCCGTCTGCTGGTGGCCAGGGCACTGGGTCTCCAGGCCGGTGAGACTTGCAGTGACAGGCAGCGCGCCCTGCAGACCGTGCTCCAAGGCACACTAGAAGAGAGCAGCTATTGCTTGCTCAACGATGTTTTCTTAGTGGAGGTGAGAGCGAAAGGCTGTCCTGCTTGGATGCTCTGCTGGGAGCAGCTCAGCTCAGGGCTGGGACTCGCGGGGCTCGTACCCCACCTGTCTGATTCCTGTGCCCAGGAGTCTCCCTGTGCGTGGGGTGCTCCTGTGCCACGCACGTGCCCTGGGTCTCGTTCAGCAACCTGGAAGTGGCATTGAAGAGGGACTGGTGCTGGCCGCACGCAAGAGCAGAGGCATTCTGCTCTGCAGTCTTGCTTTGCGGGATAGGTGTGCCTAGACCCTCAGCTATGTTCCTCTCTGTCTTTCCTGGACAGTTTCCCATCACAGACGAGGTGTGCAGGATGCGTCACACTGAATGGAACAGTGCGTTCCACCTGACTTGTACGCAAGTGCTACAGAAGGTGAGCACGTCTCCCTCCTCCCGCCTCACAGGAGCCAAACAACCGTGCTGGCTGCGGGCTCCGCGCTGGAGCTGCCTGAGGGGGTGGCAGGATGAGGCGCCCAGGTCATGGCCCTTCAAGAACTTTGCCCAGCTTCTCTCCTTCTGCCGGGGAACTGATGTTAGAGGAGGCCTTACAGTCTCTCAGAAGCAAAGTTGCTAAACTCCTGGAGAGGGAGGTGGCCGACGAGAGGCTTCTGGCTATCCCCTTGTCTTGAGGAGAGAAAGTCCTCCCCAGAAGACACTCAAGAATCCACCAGATTCCACTCAGAACCACCTGTTTTGTTTTTTTTTTTCAGGTGCTTGGAGGGGAATTTGGCATATTTTTCGTCGACAACGCCCACTTCGTGGACTCTGAGTCCTGGTCTATCATGTGGCCCCTGCTCCAAAGCGTCACGGTCCTTATGGTCATGAGCTTAGCTCCGGGCCGTGACAGAGCAGAGGACATTTTCAAAGCTGCCACGGACAGCACAACATCGGAGAGAATCACCTGTCTTCGTCTGGAAGGGCTGAAAGCTTCCGACGTGGTGCGGAAAGCCTGCCAGGAGCTTGGAGTGCGCAGCATCCCCAGGGAGCTGGCAAGGTAAAGCCAAGTCGGGCAGCTCTTCTGAAGGGGTTGCATTTATGCTGACCACGGCTGGGAATCGCCCTGCAAAAAAGGCAGCCACGGGGCTGATGGGTCTCTCCTTAAGCCTGGCCATAGCAGGTGTGAGCTGAGAATGGGCAACTGCCACGAGGCAGCAGAGTGTGGATGGTGTCAGCCCTTTGCTGTTGCCGTGGCTTGCTCTTTTGTGCTTTAGGCACTGTCCAGCAGCCTTTCCTGATGGATTCCCAGGACACACAGCTCCGCTTCGCGCTGAGGGCAGTTTTGGCCCTCCGAGCTTGCCGTAGCCACCCTGCGCTCTGGCGCCGGCGGACCGGAAGTACTCGTAGTCACTATGGCAGCCGCCTGCGGGGGGTTTGAGCTGCGAGGCTGTGGGGAACGGTGCCTTTTGAGAACGGTGTTTTTCTGAGCTTTTAATCTTCACCGGGTGGTTTTCTTCCTCGATGTGTCGAATGAACGGCGATGGAGAGCACACAGGATTCCATCCGCCCCCGAAGCCCGTCATTATTGACAAGCAGAAGCAGAGAGAGGAGAGGAGGTAGAAGGGGTAGGCCGCGGTGGGGGCCGCCCTCAGATTCCTCAGGGCTCTGAGGCATTGGTACTCGAAAAGTGCGTGTCGGAAGGTGACAGAGACACGGGCCCTGCCTCTGCCTTTGCCTCACACCTCGAGGTCAGCTGGGAGCTGAGTGCAGGTATTCCTGTTTGTGAAATGGAATTCCTCTTGTGCTAAGCATTTTTCATGTCTCCGAAACCCACCTGCATTGCTTTAAGTGGCACAGTGTTTAAAGTGGTGGTGCTGCCTCTGAGAGGAGAGTGACGATGTGATACGTTGCACACTGGGGGCATTGGTCAACAGTTGGCTGCACGTACCCAGCAGTGTGCCCAGGTGGCCAAGAATGCCAGCAGCATCCTGGCCTGTGTCAGAAATAGTGCAGTCAGAAGGACTGGTGAAGCGATCTGCCTGCTGTTCTCAGCACTGGTGAAACTGAACGTCCAGTACTGTGCTCAGTTTTGGGCCCCTCACTACAAGAAAGGCACTGGGGCCCTGGATCGCGTACAGAGAAGGGCAACAGAGTGGTGAAGGATCTGGGGCACAATATCATGGGAGCGTCTGAAGGAGCAGGGAGTGTTCAGTCCGGAGGAGATTCAAAGGAAACCTCATTTCTCTGCACCACTACCTGAAAGGAGGTTGTGGCTGCATGGGAGTCAGCTTCTCCTCCCAAGGAGCAGCAGGAGGACAAGAGGTGATGGCCTTCAGTTGTGCCAGGGGAGGTTCAGGTTGGATACTAGGAAAAATGTCCTCTCAGAATGCCCAGGCAGGTGGTGGAATTGTTGTCCCTGGAGGTGTTCAAGCCATTCCCTGGCTCTGAGGCCAAGTCTCCATGCTGTCTGAAACACAGTGACCCCATGCAAATAATCTGTTGGTAGTGGCCCTCTGGCCAGTACTGTGTCAGGAAGTGTGCCTTCAACTTAGCTGCCAGACAGTTGAACTCCAGAGCATAAGGAGATTTCTATGGCACGGTATAATTCATCGGAGCAGAAAAGAGTTTTAAGAGTCCCTTTAAGCTTTGCCAACACAAGATAACCACTTGAATGTGGTGTCTCCTGTAGGCTCTCTTCAGCTGTTTGAAAAAATTATTATCTTTTACTATCAAGTGATGAAAAAAAGTGTTTTTGTCATCTGTGTCTCATTTAGACCATGAAGAAATTCCTGTAAACAAGGCAGGAGTTTAATTTTTTAGTGGGAACGTAGGCGATAATTTAGTTAACTTTCTGACTGATTCAGTGATTATATCAGGATGGTGAGCAGTCACCTGGGGTTTCTGCAGGGCTGCATTTCAGAGCCAGATGGAGGACTGCATCACGGGAGGGTCAGGGTGGAAAAGCTTCTGCACCAGAGGTTGACCGTGCACAGAACAGGTTGCCCAGGCCCAAACATGCCAGAGTTCAAGGAGCCTTTGGACACCACTCTCAGACATAGTGTGGCTGGTTTTATGTGGAGGCAGGGGTTGGTTTTATGGGGAGGCAGGGGTTGAACTCCTATGATCCTTGTGAGTCTCTTCCAAGTGGCCATTCTACAATGGCCTGGAAGGCTGTTAAACAGCTTTTAGTTGTGGTAGTTATCAAGGTGATACAAGCATGTAAAATCTGGTACCTTAATGCTACTCCTGTTGGGAAAGAACATTCATAACCAAAGTAGGTAACTTAGGAGACGTGCAAGGAGTAACGGCCTGCAGATGCCTCTGTATTACACTGTGCAGACAGAACAGCCAACGCTATGGAAACTTAATGCTACTGATGTGGGGGGTGGAAGGAGCAGTTAGCAAGATCTGCATCTCAGGAGCTCTGGCAGACTGGTAAAAGAATGCTATCCAACTTAGCTTACAGGGAAAAGGAGGAACGGCTGCTGTCCTATTCTTTTTTCCTTAGTAAGTAACAGAGTTAGAAGCGTAGAAGAGAGTTAACAGCATATCAACTTAAGGACGGTGTAATAAATCAGTGTTATTTAGGTACATGAACAAACATAACAGCCACACAGCCCCCAAATCCCTTTTCTCCCACTGGTGTCCAGCAGTCCCTTAGTTTGCTGACAGATCGGGCTGCTCTCTTCTCTTAAAGCAGCACTTGTCTCACTGCTTTGCTTCACAGTCAGAATTCTGACCTTCTGACCTTTTAATACCTTTTTTCTTTTTTTAAAAAAATCTTTCCCTCTAGCTGCAGGTCAGAATGAAACCTCAACCATGGTCAAAACGGTGGGAGAGGCCGAAATACAACATTAAAGGAAAAAAATTTGAGCTACCCGAGAAAAAAATGAAGGAAGCGCAGAAGTGGAAGCAGCCCTGGCTGGAATTCGATATGCTGCGAGAGTGCAATACTTCAAAAATAGAGGAAAAAATATGGAGGGAAGCGAGTGAAGAGCTGAACAAGTAACAGCTTTGAGTTCAGTGTAAGAATTGTCAGTTTTCAAGTTTCGTATGCAAATAAAAGACAGTGAAATTTCAGCAGTTCTTGTCTGAATGTTAAACTGCCCCTTCCTGAAAACAAACATTCCCTTTTCTGACCAGTGTTACAGTGTGTTCAGCCCTGCTTCTGCCTTCCCTTCTAAATCACAGCTAATAGAAGGGGTTTGCAGTTATTGTGTTGTCACTTCCAAATAACTGTTTCTTCTGCCTTTGCCAAGTAGACAGGGGCCAATTGTGAAAATGCTTCATTCAAGATGTTCAGAAGGGGGCTACGGCAGGGAAGCAGATGTACAGAAGCCCAGCTGGACAATCTGAGAGTAAGTGCTGCTTAGCTGTCCTGTAAAGGCACTTTTGAAATGACATCTGATAAAGCACCAATAGTAATCTGACAACAAAGCAGTAATACCAACGTTTTGAAACCAGCTTGCAAGAATGAAGCCAGATTAGCTGTTACTCCAGTCAGACTGTGTGAATGGGTGCAAGGTTCACCACAAAGTGGCACAGTAGGTTCTCAAAGATACTCAACTGGGATGGGGCTTCTGAGCTCCAGTAAAAATCGCCTTCCCCTGCTTACCAGTCATGACAAGTGACATCTGCAGCCACTGGCAGAAGCCTCTACAGAGGTAAAGCGTGATAGAACCTATTCCAATTTCACAGCAGCACAAGACTAATTTCTTTGGGAGCAACTTTCAACATGAATAAGGAAGCAGAGGAGACAAAAGCAAGCACGGAGATCACATGTTTCAGCTGATTACCCATCAGTTGTATTTTCTTTGCACTCAGGAAAGTAGAAGTGCACAATTACTTACAACAGAACTCCTAAATCCTGCAGATAATGAAGCGCCAGCAGTGCCACAGTTTTTTTCCATACTTCACATAACATTCCTGTCGTGTTCAAGACTTGAAAGCGTTACAAGTCTCATTAACACAAAGACATCTTTACTTTTCAAAGTAATGGTTTTGCTTTTATTTTAAAAGTCATTGTTGTCTATAACACTGATGAATGCTATTTACAATTAAAACAGTTTACAAAAATACATATTCTGTAATTAAAAAACAGAAAAACCATAGGGAATAGAAACCTCCAAGAGTTAAATGGAAGACCCATAAATAGCATTTTAGAGAAGCAGGCAATAGCAAACTTAGCAGAATTTGTGACGCACTGCTGTTTCTACAGTAAAACATCCTTTTATTCTGCAGCAGTAATATTTACTGCACATATACGAAGTTACACAACATTAGAAATCCAACATGGGTACGGTGAAATGAGGTTTAATGGGTCTTACAGGGAAGCAAAAGTAAAATGTCCTTAGAGAGCCAATTACTAGAAGGTAACTGGAGTTGTTGTTCTGCTCGTCTGATAAATGAGGGCGGGTGACAGCTCCAAGTCTGTGCACAAAGTCCAGTCTGTATCTCAAGTACAAAGCTCCACTACAAATCATACTCTGGAGAAGAGTAAGCGTAGTTAAGACGTTCTCCTGTGCAACTTCTTACCTTCCTGAACAGCCGTTTACCATCAGTAGATGTTCATAGATCAGACTTCTCACTGCATACAGAATTCCTGCTTCTGTGTCAGGGTCAGAAAGCTATGAGGAACTCACTGTGAGTTTCGTAGAGTTATCTCATTAAGTGGACAATAAGTTAGAGTTCAGTGACTCCTGGGTTAGAGTGATTTGGTGTGGTACTGAAAACAGCTTGTGAAGTTGTCTGCTCACCAGCAGTGGTAACGTTACAGGCACTCACTGCAGTCATCCTTCCCAAAAGAACAAAGCAATGAGGCTTTGTCATACATTTCAGAACACCTGGCATCAGAAGACATCTGGAAAAAAAATATATATATATTTCACAGTAAAACAACTGTAGGCAGTCCACTCATTAAACATGACCACTTTTTTAGAGTGAGCATCAGGCTTGTTTCAGTAAAAGAACTGCTGCTTCAAAGAAATCCTTATTTCCTGATCACAGATTTAAGATGTTCCCGTTTGCACTCTTCAGTGAGCTCTTCAGCAATATGCAGAGCCTTGACTTTCACCAACAGGAGAACAACTTCTTCAGTTTCATCACTATTACAAAAACAAGTTGACATAGCAACACATTCACACCTGACTTCAAAATCAATAAAGCTAAAACGTGCCTTGAGCTACACTGACCACTAACTGCACCCAACATCTAGAGCCTCAAATTAGCCTGAACTAGTACTGCAAAAGCAATCCATTTTACATTATGGATTGCATCTTTAGTTGTACGTAGATGTTGGAAGTACATCACTGAAAGTGTTAAATGCATGAGGCTTGAGGAATTTAAGAATCATCGAATCATTAAGGTTGGAAAAAAACACAAAGATCATCTAGTCCAAATGTCAACCCATCACCACCATGCCCACTGAGCCACGTCCCTAAAAGAAATACTAACATAAAGATTATGAGGAAGTGCTGCATCCCAAAGAACATGTTGTTTGTTACCTGTGGTTATTCCTGTGAAGCATACGTGCTCACTGAACCAAATGCTGGCAGAAGTTCACTGACTCGGGGAGAGTTCACCCACTTCCATGATTTTGGAACCACCTTTCTGGGAAGCATGCAACCACCTGTTCACCCAGAGAGTATTTTGAAAGAAAAAATAGAAAGAAAAAAAAAAGGCTTTCAATAACACTAAGTCACACCACTTCTGACAGACTTCTCCTTTTGGCTAGTTCAGTTATTATTGGCAGTGTTTACTCTTCAAAAAACAAAAACATCATTTTAAGCAGTTATTCCTAAAGCCTAGGAACCAATGCTTGCTTTGAAATTCTTTTATACACCAAGGTCATTAAAAAACAAAGAAACAAACAAAAAAACAACTTCAAATGTTAAATAATTACACTTCAGACTACATCTGTCCCCATGGAAATAAGACCTTTCACCTCTTTACACTTCTCTATGTTTTCTGGCCCTGGTGGTGTGTTGAAGAGGTTCAGAAGAAGGTAACGATTCAGCAGCTTGCTCAGTCCCACACCACGGACTGTGTCTTCCTGTACAGTCCCATCCCAAAGGAGAACCTTGGAGAGCAGCTGCAGTAATGGAGAAACAGAACATGCATATCTGATGGCTGAGGGTGCATTAGAACCTCCTTTTTAAACTTAAAAGATACCATGTCCATCCAATCTCAGTACTCAAAAAACAGGATTTATTCTCTCCAAGCTTACTGCCAATTAGACACTAAAAAACTACAGATCATAAATAATATTTTGAAGTAGATTAATTCTACATGTGCCTATGAGCTGAACCCTCATACATACACACAACAACTCCCAAGGAAAGAAAGAGCATGACACCCTTCCAATTGGTTAACAATTTGCTAACACCCAAGAACAGAAAACAGCCGTGCTTTATTTTTTCAGAGAAAAGCCAGTGGTCAAATCTGAAGGTGTACACATGTACAAAGATACCAGAGGTGTGCACGTGTACAAAGACACCAAGCTCAGCAAGAAACAGGGATCAACAGCAATTGAGATCCAATTCTAAGTGAACACTGGAGAGAATCTGTGACAGAATGAAAAAACAACCACTACTGCATATGCTACATAGGATTAAACGCCACCAGCCTCATAACACAAGTAAGGTTGATAGCCATTGTCACTAGCAGCAAAAAGATTCTTTTGTACTTGACCTCAGTATTATTCGTTAGCAAGAGTTGTCTTCAGTTACCTGTTATCACTGTAGAAATGACTATTTAAAAAGACTTAAGCCCAGCCTAAGAACATGGCTGGTCTCCCCCTCAACACAGAATGGTTAATGTCAAGGTAACTGTTAACCTCAAGGTAGTTCACCCACACAGACACAGTACGTGATCTTAGCAGTCACCAGTCAGAAAGCAGTCGCAAAGCCCACGACTACTGCATACTTCTCTGGAGTGTTTGGCAGGACACTTCCTTTTGACTGCATGAGCTGCTAGGAAAGTTAGACTGTATGATGGCACAAACATCAAAACCTCATCAACTGTACTTCCTCATTAAAATAGTTCCTGTCCTCTTCTCGCCCAGCCCTTTGTGAGTACTCTCCCATACAATTTCTGGGCATGGTTTAGAGGACATTCCCGATAGGCAGCCTGCAGATGATCACCTGCTTTGAAAGACAGCACCAATAGGGGCTGCACAATGGCAGTCTCAAACACAGATAAGTCACACTAATAAGCTGCTGAACAGATCCAAAGAGTTTAATGCATGACCCGCAGTACTACTTACTCTGGGATAAATGAATTCATGACTTCACTCCAGAAAAAAGAGTGGCAAACTGTCAGAAGATACCCAACATACGCACATTTTCAACCGTTCTGCACATCACCACTTCTAAAGAGAACCCTGACAGTGAGGATGGAAAACAAACTGAAAGGAGAAAACTTCAATCTGCAGGGAAAGACCACTGGTCTCGCTTTAAGAAACTTGCATGTATTTGACACAACAGCTTGCCCCAGGAGTGAATATGGCAAGTCCTCAACATTCCCAAATTCCCTGATTTTTCTACAGGAATGTGCAACATGGCAGCAGGAAGCCTATGCAGAGCTGTCACCATGGCCTTGTTAGCACACACAGCAGGGGAACTGGGACGTTAATGTGTTTTTCTGCATCTAAACCTCATCTGTAGTATGAATCCAAATACACTCATAGAGGAAACAGATCTAAGAGGGAATTGAATCACAGGCATTCAGATATTCAGCACTTAATCAGACATAACTCAGCACTTTAGACTGAATAAAGCTATACTAATACGCTTATACGCACATGCAGGGATTCCATTCTACAAGAGCAACATGGGCACTGTATTCACATACTGAGGAAACAGACCTATCCACAGAGTGCCAATGACTGATCTCATGGAAGGTTAGCAGGAACAGATGATGAAATTAAAGTCTCTTGACTACGTATCAGAGGTGGGTGAGCATAAATAGCTCACTGACGAAAACAGCTAACCTTCCTATTAAAATACCATAAACTCTCAGGAATCAGATTTGACTGTAGATACATTTCCTCAAAGACGACAGTCTACTTTTAACTAAAATGCTTTTCACAGACAAGATCGGTGTTTTTTCTTTACCTCAACAGCTGACCAAAACCGTCTGCCTTGGAATTTTGAACATGGCGATTATTTCTTTTCATACTAAGGGCCTAAACATCAACTTAGTTTCACCTACTTTATGCTGGATAAACTCCCAGGTTTGCATGAGAATAAAACCAGAACTGGGCTAAGTGTATGTTACAGTGAATATTTACAGTGAATGCATACACTGCATCAAGAACTTCCTTCCCCATTACCACAACAGCCTTTACCTGTTTTGCCTGACTGCATTCCCTTCTGGACAGGACTTGTTTTTCAAACACGTTATCGCAAAGCTGTGTAAGGTTCTCAGTCTGTGAAGTCGATAAAGGATCCCACACATTCTTGACAAATGCTGAAAAATAGGAATTATTTCATTCATGATATCCAAGTGGCTATCTGCTCTAGTTTCAAGGAAGTAAACATTCAAACAGCTAAACCTTTCATTTGCAGTAACCTTAACAAGTAATTGTAACTATCAACATAATTTTACATGACCACTTATTTAAGGTTTGATTACCTAGCTGCAGTGAACGTCCTCAAGACAACCTTAATATACCTGTAGTTTTTGGCAGGATAGTATTTTCAATCACTCTAGGCAAAACTTCTTCATCAGGATCATCATCTCTTTTTGATTCAGACGGCTTTTTGGCATCGCTGAATCCTTCTACAGCTCTGAACCAGGGCATCTCTTTCAGGTCTGTAGAATTCTGCTGAAAGATCATTCCCATTAGTTGTTCAGCTGTCAGGATTGAGAGAAAAACTCCATGCAGAAATATATCTAATGATACCAAAAGATTCTCATTTAACAGTTTTACATGGATTCTAATCACGGAATGGACCAAAGCAGCAAGCTAAAACTGAATGTAAAGCTAGATTTCAGAGGGTAGGGTTGTCAAAATGTCAGCAAACAGCTCCACATTAATAAAGATGCAAGTGATTCATATGCAAGCAACCTGACAAGAGGAAAAGATGCCCTCCTTCTAGTTAACAACACTTATCTCAAGCTCTGGAATGCCTCTATAACCCACGGCAAAGCTCCTGTACAGAAGTCTTCCCTGCAAGCAGCATGCCCCCGTCCTGCACTCTGGCAAAGCCTTTTTCAGGAAAAAAGAGATACAGAAGACCACAAAAAGACTTCTGCGGTTTTGAACAACTGCACAGATTTAAATACCCACTACATTTCATATTTTGTATGTCTCTTAAAAGCTCAGACACGAAAATCCTCCTTCTGTTATTCAGCAAATGTGCATCGTGCCTCTCCCAGCTCCTCGTGACCTGCTCACTAAGGCAGTTCAAATCTCAATTTGAAATACATTCCAACTTTGGATAAAAAACGGATTAAACTAAAGAAGACTACAGTCTTCTATCTTCTATTTATTTTTCCTAAGGCATTGGTCAGAATTGTTTAAATGCATCAATTCTATGCTGTAGAAAATAAACGATATACCATTCAAAAGGAGTATTTCTTCACTCTCCCTTGAAAATCCTTCTCAATACGGGAGGAATTTTGCTCTCATATCCTGACCAACCTTTGCTCTTCTGGAATTCAGTCACCTCTGTCAGAGCCAGTTCTTCATCACTCGGCATGCCTTTGTGGTGACCAGCTGTTTGTGAACGCTCTCTCAGCTGCCGCCTGCAAGTCCTGCATTCTGTAATGAACTCAGGTGAGTTATTCACCATGTACATACGTAAAAGAAAGCTCAGTGATATACTAAGAACACCCGGTGAGAGCAATAGCCTAAGGAAACACGGTGAGGAAGCAGAAGTAAGTATGCAACCCTAGAGACACAGACTGTAACAGTAAGGTACTTTGTGAGCTGCCAAAGGACATTAAAAGCATCTCTAACGACCTTCACTTCACCACATTCATACTAGGAACTCCCCCCACCTGAAACACCAAACATCTAACATGGTACTCCATACTATCCCTGCCAGAGGTAGTCTGTAAGAAACTACTGCGCTCTCAACAGTCCCTCATCTCAGTTCTATGTAGCTTATGCAACAACTTGCATAGAAACTGAGACTGCATCCAAGTCTCACTGGGGCTAAAAAACGTTAGTCCTGGCACCACATACCATAAGAGCATGCAAAAATCAACAATAAAATTATATTTATACCTATCATTTGCATAGCATACCTCTTGTATGTAATTATTGACATTACTTAACGTTAAAGGTTAACAGTTTGCTTCAAGCAAAGATTTATTATGTCGTTTTTCAACCAATAAAACTCTTAAGTCCTTACCTGTGCCTAAACAGTGATGAGTCAAGGCACCAATGCAACTGGAACGGTTTCAGAGCTCCCAGTAACTTAAGGTCAGCAGCAGACCCCAACGTTCAAAATGTAGCACCTGGCCTACGCTGATAACAGAGGGTAGGTTAGATGTTCTGATGCACCTATGAACATTCAGATTCCAATCAGCACGAAGAAAACCCCCCATTAACAAACAGATGGTTTCCATGTACCTTGAGCTTTGAAAAGGAAAGGCATTTTTGCACGTGTGTTTATCACCTCGCTTAGTAACTGCAAGGATTTACCTTCATCCCTGTGTAAGTAACAGGAAGCAGATACACACTTACTACAGTTAGATGTAATTATACGTACCTTCGATGCTCACACATTATCAGAAGCTTCATCTTTTCATCACTCTCCAATCCATCATTACTTGGTTTGCCATTCCCAGCTGCCAGAAGACAGGAACAAGACAAAGAGGTGAATGCAGAACACTGATTCTGCTTCTGCTCTTCATTTGGAGACTAACCAAAGTAAATACAACCTCCTGATGAAAAATTCACAGTGTCCAGTGTAAAGCACAGTCAGTATTATCAGTGAACTGTAGGACAGCTGTGGCTGCTCCCTCGTGCAGGGGGATTGCCAGGTCACAGCCTGAACCGGGAGGTGAGCACTGAGTGAGCAGAGGGAGTGTCCCCAGATCTCTCCCCTTCTTGGTGACACTTCCAGCTGTGCTTCCCAGAGTGCACACACACTCAGAGTCTGCATGCTTTGCACCCACCCCACCTGCACACAAGTTTGAGCCAGAAAGGGCTACATCCCCGAGCTCACTCTTCTCAAGCTGTTGCCAGTTATCAGTCAATCCTTCTTTGTCCTCCTGTTCTACAGTGCCTGCGTCCCAAACAACCTAATATCTACTGGAAAACTGACTCAGTTTCTCTTTTCAAGTACTGATAGACAGCCACTGAGATCAGTAATTCAAAACTGACCGAGCATTTGGTCATGCTATATTCACTATTCTACCACGGAGAAGTGATACTACGCGTCCTACTTCGGTAAGGATTTCAACTAGGACATCTAGTACAGTATGCCCACTGACAGCAGGGAGGGAGAAAACATTACACATGAAAATAAAATATAATCCAAGAATTAACTGCGTGTTTCTACTTAAAGAATGAGATTTCAGTAAGAAAGTAACTGGTAACTTCATACTAACTTGTCAGGTGCTGCATATAAGTAGATTCCGTTTCCAGCTCATCTTGCCTTCGCTTCAGTACCGACATGACTCGTTGCTGAATAAGTGCATGTACAGCAGATTCGAGCTCAGTTATGTATTAAACAAACATAAACAAAGTGTTTTTGTCCTTAAAACAAAGCACAAAATCCTTGCTAATAATAGCACCTGCATGGGAGCAAAGAAGAACTGCAAGACTTACCCATACCAACATTTACAGAAGCACTGTGTGTGGACAAGATTCATGCTTTGGAAAACATCAAATGTCACTGACGTAGTGGTAGTTCTGAAGGTACCCCCACTGACATGTTACCCATATTCCTCTACACAGCACGCTCTTAAAGAGCATAATATGGCAAGTGTAGCGACGTTACACTGAATAGATTCTACCCAAGTCGATGTGGGTAGGAATACAGCATACATCAGTGCGTCCCACTTAATTCATACCAACTTAACATCACCAAGCTATTACTACCAGACATGTCCTCCCTCCCCTTCTTGTTACTTTCCAAATAGGTCTCCCACTCTTCATAGTCTTTCACATCTGATTGTACTTGAACTCCCCGCATCATTTCATCCATTTCTTTCAGGTGATCAAGGCCAAAAAAAAGAAAAAGCATACAGTTCCACAGAAATATTTAGTCCACTTCAGTGGAAATTCTTTGAACACAAGCAGGCCAGCAGCAGGCTGTACAAAAGAGTATACATACACAGAGGTTCACACAAGTGAACGGCAGATGTTTGTGTTTCAGCTGCACGATGGTACTTGTCTGAACTTATCAGTACAGCTGCTTCTGGCTGCGTGAGCACTGAGAGGTGATGGGGATGGCTATCTCGGTAGCTGCAGATGCCTGACCCCACCTGTCCTTCACATCTAGTGAAAACAGATGAGGGACATCCTGGTTTACAAGGAGAAGTTGGCTGAGACGGTGGTCCGAGAACCGGCAGCTCGCCCGCACGTGTAGCGCTTAGGAGCAACAGTTCCTGGTTTGGAGTTGTCGGGCGCATGCTCGCTGTGACCTGGAGGACTAATCACAATAGAGAGCGGCGGATGAGCTGCACAGAGCGGTTACGAAGCCACTTCCGCATTCCTACGCGCACGCGTTGTGCCGCCTGCAGGACTGAGCAGCGGACAGCGGCAGTTCCGCGCATTGGCCACGAGGTGGCGGCAGAGACCGCGGAAAGAACCTCGACGGGATCGAGGGCGTGCTAAGAGCTTTACAAAAAGAAAATAATAATAATAAAAAACAAAAGATAAAAAAATTACTTTTTGCCAGCATCTGTTGCACTGTTCTGAAATATTCACATGCCACAATTTAACTGCCCAGTACATTTAACGACAACAAAATTAAAGCACGTTGGCAGAAGGCAGAGCGCCATATTGGTGTTCACTCAGCCTCTGTCTTCTTCATGCTTTAATGTATTTCACAGCTACCTAATGTAAATCACAGCTACCTCTGGAAGACAGCCCGAGAGCTGTGCAGGTCCATCAGGCTCAGCTGCAGCTTTTCATCTGCCCTTCTCTGGCCCTCCTGCAGCTGGAGAGAGAGCACAGGAGGGCACGTGGGATGCAGACCCTCCCCAGTCAGCCGCAGCAGTCGCTCCTGCCAGCACTCCCTTTCCCCCACGTCTTTCCCATTGGACAGTCTGGAGCCCTGTGTGGCAGAGGAGGAGAGAGCTGCAGGCAGAAGGAAAACGGGCTGCTGGGATTCCTCCATCCCACTGCCAGGTGTCTTCTCTGGCATTTTGGGGGTGGGAAGGGAGTTGTGGGAGCACCCGTGGGGCTCCGGGCAGGAGGGAAGGAAGCAAAGATGCAGCTGCAGGCAGCGGGCTCTGGGCTGGAGCAGTGCAGCCAGGCACAAACAGTGACAACGTACACACACAGATAAACACCCAGCACAGAATCTGGCACTCTACGGTCCTCCCAGAGCTTGTTACTGCTTTTTAGGCTGCCCTACAGGTATTCTGTCCTATCCCCTTCATTCCCGTGTCTTGCCCCCTTCCTTCACCCCGTGCCTTCCCCATTCCTTTTCCAGGCTTTCCCTTTCCTTTCCCCGCTTCCTTCCCCACGCCTTCCCCCTGCAACAGCCCCATGTTCTGCTGCTGTTCTCAGCTGACAATCCTTACACCACACTTTTCAAACACATCGGATCAGACTGCATACTGGCACTGATTTTAAAACAACACCAACAACAAATACATACACTATTATGTGTGGATAACAAACTCCTACCTGCTTGAAGACCAATAGCAGCTCCTCATCCTGCAGTAACTCCTGCACACGGCCAGGTCTCCCGTGCAGGGATTTGGCATCTGCAGTGGCTTCGCAACATTGGATTTGAGTCTTTGACTTCCACCTCAATCTGCTCGACAGCAAACTGCCAGAAAGGAGGAAGAAGGAACGTGCCAGCAGTGGATGCGATCGGCAGAGCCAGCAGGGCATCCCCTGCTTCAAAGGGCACTCTGCCTTTCATCCCCACCGTGGGGCAGCCACTCTCCTGCTTTGCCTCTCCCCAGGGCCTGCAGGGTTTGTTCCATTGCGTGCTGTACCCGCATGGCCAGCACGTGCTACGGAGCCCAAGTGGAACACCTGTTGCAGAACAAGTCTTCGCAAGAACAAGACCTACAACCCACATGAGCTCCCTCTACGAAACAAAACACTTGTGGCTACAGCCACAACTACAAGCTGTCTCAAAACTGTCAGGATACTTTGTTCCATCCCAGGATCGTTCTTTACTTGCAGGCCTTTAGGTCACCATCGCAGTCAAGATTAAAATTTAGGCTACATCCCAGCCAGTCAGGCCTCCCGCTGCCATTCGCTTCTATGCTCGAGGGCCCCAGAAAAAGGCCCTGGGCCTTCACAAGTGAAGCAACGCAATTCAGGATTTGATATTCACAAAGGAACTGCAACACCTGAGCAACACAGAGGAAGGTAGCAGGAATAAAAGGGCAAAGCAAGGCAAAACCTCGGGGAAAGAAAGGGAAAGGTGAGAGGAAAATGACACACAGCCTGCAAGGTGCCCTAAAGAGCCATAACAAAGTCTGGCAGCACTGCCACACTGTGCAATGGGAAAGATTAGTATATGTACATGGTCCTTACCTGTTCAGGCAGCCACTCACCTAAGTTGGGTTCTGGGGAATTATGGGACATGCAGCTTTCCATTCCTGAGCAGCATATGGACAAGCAAGGAGAAGGAAATAAAGGAAGGCAGAGCACCATCAACACACTCAGTGCATGTCCATGCAGACTCGCAAACCCACAGCTTCCTGGGTTGTTTCTGCTTTTGTAGCATTTGCGTGCTGCAGATGAGGAAAACGCTCTGCTGTTTGAGTCTTCTTCTGCAAGAGCCACCTACAGGTAAATTGCAGCTAACCTGCAGACCGAGCACTACTGCCTGGAGTTGGTCAGGGGGAGCTCCTCCTGCCGCAGCTGGATGGTGATGCTGAGAGGGCTGGAGATGCTCTGCAGGGCCAGCTCGTAGCTGGGAGCCTGGAATGGACACGGCGGGAGAGAGGAGAGAGCTGTCAGGGGCCAGCCGAGGCATCCCTCACTCAAAAGCTTTGAAGTTGCACGCTGCTTCTTGGCACTTTGTCCCCCACAACTCCAGAGCACTTCCAGCTCTTCCCTGGCAATTCACGGCTTGCACAGTGCCAAACGCAACCAAGAAAAAAAGGCAAGAAAGAAGCAAAGGCCATGGCTATGCACACAAGCGGCCAGGAAGGGTTCAGCAGGAGAACGAAACCTGCACAAGTCAACTCAACAGATTCCAAGGAATTCATTGACATCTGACACAATTTGCAACGCCAGAAGCACTGCCACGCAAACAGCACCGTATTGGGAAAGCAGCACGTCCAAATCAGCCCCCTTGCCCTGCTCTACCCGCTCAGCGGTGTGTCAAACACACAGACTCTTGCTTTGGCTCACGGCAGTCATCAAGCCCATGCTTTAGTGACACAGAGAACTCCATCTCCACCTACTCCGTGTCTCGCTCACCACAAGCTCGGCTGGGAGCTGTCGCTCAGCCTGACACCACAAGCAGAAAAGAAGCGCACATAAGCAGATGCTCTCATCCACACGTGCAAATCTGAGGGCGAGGAATAAAAGGCTCGCTGGGCCATGGGCAAAGCAGGGAGCAGATGATAGGCAGGAAACAGGAAGGAGTTCAAGACCAGCTCTCCTACACCAAAGACAGGGAGAGCTGTGTCAGCACCACGGGAGGACTTACGACACAGCTTAACAGCTTGCAGAGACCTGAGGTTGCCAAAGGAGGCCGCCAGGGTAACTCTCACCAGTCTTTTGCAGGGCTGTTACAGATGCTTCTGGTGCTGACTTCCACTGCCTATGGCATTGGTAGAAAGCCCAGGTGACAAATGCTCACTCTGTCTGGGTAACGCTTCCATGCTTCCATGGTTATCACTGAAACAAAAGGAAAAAAATAAAAAGCATGCAACCCTATGAAATTTGCCTATCTACTGCTGCTGTCAGCGTGACATTCAAGGTTGTCTTCCACACAGCTCCATCCCAGTGCCAAAAAGAAACACGTACAGAGATGCTTAGAAGATTCTTTGTGCAGATACAAGTGCAGGGTGCATGCGTATTCTCTACAGCAAGAAACATTAATTTCTCAAGCAGTAGTATGAAAGGTCAATGAAAAGGAAATAGATGATGAACCCCTTTCATAGAAGAAGTCCTTGCTAAGCCTCTCCCCATCAAAAAGGAAGCCTCCGGGCATTGTTAGCAGCAGTTCCCAGAACATCTTGCACCACAAAATGCAGCACGCTCCTTTTTTTCCACAGGCCCCTCATTTCTCTCATCAGCATCAGATTCACTCCACTTCAAATACACGGATCAGAACAGCCCTTCAGTTTGGCTGAGGTAGGAACCCACTGCTGGGACGTCCCCCACTCCCGTTCCCCACTATGTCCAGCACTGGGGGAAAGTGGGGAAAGGAAGAGCAACTGCCATCACCTACCCAGACATCCGCAGGGCCTTCCATACAGTCTCACATCACAGGGAGAAGCGGGAGAGCTCTCGTGGCACAAAGAGTGCACTTTGGCCACAAGAACCCCAGGCACCGCTACAGGCTTGGGGCAGAGTGGCTGGAAGACTGTGTAGAAGAAATGGACCTGGGGGCGTTGATTGACGCTAGACTGAACACTGCCAGCACTGTGCCCAGGCGGCCAAAAAGGCCAATGGCATCCGGGCTTGTATCAGAAATAGTGTGGCCAGCAGGAATAGGGAAGTAATTGTCCCCCTGTACTCAGCACTGGTGAGGCCGCACCTCGAGTACTGTGCCCAGTTTTGGGCCCCTCACTCTAAGAAAGACATCGAGGCCCTGGAGCGTGTCCAGAGGAGGGCAACAAAGCTGGTGAGGGCTCTGGAGCACAGGCCTTATGAGGAGCGGCTGAAAGAGCTGGGATTGCTCAGTCTGGAGAAGAGGAGGCTCAGGAGAGACCTTATTGCTCTCCATAACTACCTGAAGGGAGGCTGTAGTGAGCTGGGGGCCAGCCTCTTCTCTCGGGTGACTAGTGATAGGACTAGAGGGAATGGCCTCAAGCTGCGCCAGGGAAGATTCAGGCTGGACGTTAGGAAATTCTACTTGTCTGAAAGGGTGGCCCGGCACTGGAATGGGCTGCCATTCCAGAGAGGTGGTGGAGTCATCAAACCTGGTGGTGTTCAACGAGCGTTTGGATGTTGTGTTGAGGGACATGGTTTAGCAGGAACCATTGGTGAAGGGCGAACGGTTGGACTGGATGATCCTGTGGGTCTTTTCCAACCTTAGCGATTCTAGGATTCTAGGAAAGCTCGGAGAAGGCTGGAGAAATCAAGGTTGCCTCTAAGGTGCTGCTTTCAAACAGCATGAGTTGTTGGGCACGAGACGGGAAAGACAAGGTTCCGGTTCCAAAGGCTTCCAATCCCCGTGGATCTGGCTGTCTGCAAAGACAACAGCTGCCTGCTTTCCAGCAGGGTGATGCTCACCCAGCAAAACACTCACCCAGCAGATGCCTTTCCTACAGTCACAGCATCAGCAAGGTAGGAAAAGACCTCTGAGATCATCCAGTCCAACCACCCACCTACCACCAATATTTCCTTCCCACTAAGCCACGTCCCTCAGTGCAACATCTAGTGTCCCTTGAACACCCGCAGGGACAGTAACTCTATCACCTCCCTGGGCAGCCCCCTCCAGCGGCTGACCACCCACTGGGAGAATTTCTTCTTCACATCCAACCTCAATCTCCCCTCAGGTAACTTGAGGCCATTCCCTCTAGTCCTAGCACTAGTTCCGTGCGAGAAGAGGAACACCCCCACCTGCACATAACCTCTCGTCCGTCACGTAACTGGACAGAGGGAGAAGGTCTTCCCTGTGCCTCCTCTTCTCCACACTAAGAAATCCCACTTCCCTCAGCCGCTCCCCACCAGACTTGAGCTCTAGACCCCTCACAGCTTCATTGCGCTTCTCTGGACACACTGCAGGCTTTCAGGGTCCCCCTTCTAGACAGGGGCCCAGAACTGAACACACTACTCAAGGAGACGACTCACCAGTGCTGAGTACAGTACAGTGGCAATGATCACTTCCCTGCTCCTGCTGCCTCCGGCCCTTTGCAGTGCACTTTCACTCTAAACCGTTCCTTCTGCGCTACCGCTCGGATCCTCCCTTAGGGCTGGAGCTCAAGAGGTCAACACAACAAAGAACACAGCGTGCAACTGGAAGGCATGTCTCAAAGCCTGAAGAGTGAGAACGGGACCCTGCAGTTAGAGACTCTGAGAAGGGCCTCACAGGATGTGCTGGCAGTGACAATAGCCTTCATGTGCAGAGATCTCGGAAACCCAAAATTCCAGGGTTAGCACTGGAAATCTCCGGAGAGGAGAGGAGGAGGTGAAACTTAAATGTCATGCTAGTTGTTTATGTAGTGCTGAGACTTTGGAAGGGAAAAGTTGCAGAAGGATGCAGGCTGAGGAAGGCCAAGATGAGCAAGGTGGAACAGGGTGGTAGATCCAAAGAGAGCTGAGCAAGAGAAAGGAAAAAAACGGATTGAGGAACAGAGATAGTAAGGCCATTGGGAAGAGCAACAGCTGTTCCTGTTGCGGTGCTAGAGTAGAGCCGTAGGACACAGAGGTCCCCTCAGAAAATTGTAGGGGGGGCCTGGAAGAGCCCGTGGAGTGGGAGGCTTCCAGCCCTGCTGGACCAAAAGCACTGTGCCAACTGCAGGGAAATGAGACAGCGGTGCACAAATCCAACCGTCTCTGATTGCAAAAGCTGAAGAATGGGAACCTGGGAAGTTATTCCTAGCAAATACACCGGTGAAATCGCAGCTAGGAGAGCAGGAGAAAGAGGTTTCGTTTCCGGTGGGCACGGGTGCCTCTTACCGCCCGGAGATGATTTTGCAACACAAGTCGGAGCTACTGCCCAACAAGAAAAGGCTTCCCTTTTGGGATCACTTCAAGAGAGGCTGAGAAAATAAGGAGGAATACATACATGCCTGTAGATGACAGGTTCTCCAAAACCGTTCCTCTGGCAAGACTGATCAGAACAAATGGATGCAGAGAGTCAATTCAATAACACTGGAGCTAAGGGTCAAACAAGATGAACTGATTGAAAATGGTAAGTCTGGCTTTAATGCAAACAGGGACAAATAGTGGTGTACCCCCAGAAGTTACAGAAATCTTCACTAAGGTATGCTTAGCCATGCGGCTATCAGGGATGCCTGGTAGAGCCAAAATGCAGCCCTTAGTTCAAAGCAAGAGCTACGGCTAGCCCACTCAGGGTAAAGCCTCATATCCCTTGGAGGATATGCAACTGGAGAAGGAGAAAAGAAACCATAGATAACTTGCGGATTTCGGATTACTAATTGAATGTGAATCCAAATACAATAGTCCAATCTTGCCGATGAAAACTTGGATAGCGAGTGCTACAGTAATAGAATTGTTGAATGTATTCACTCTGTGGCGGCAAATCCATACACTTTAGTAACTAAGTTAGGGAATGAGTAGGTGGAGTTTGCCTTCTGGATGTGAAGGATGCCTTTTCTGCCTGGTTTGACTAAAGGAAGCCTAAGGTGATTTGCCATTGAATAGGAGAGCCCCAGTCCGGGACAAAAAAGACTCCGTTCACCTGGACAGTGTTAGCCAGGGCTGTGAGAACAGCCCAAGGATTTTGGAGAACTGCTCAACTCGGGAGCCTGAGATTTGGGTTCCTCCATCCCACGGTGGAACTTGACTGCAGCATGTGGATGCCACAGAAACAAAGAGGGCTGTGTGCAATGGACTGCGAATGTGCTGAATTTCTTGGTTTCAGTGATGATCGACTTTCTCAACAGAAGGCACCAAGAACTCAACGGCAAGGGACCTATCTGGGATAGGAGGTTACAGCTGGACTTGGAACCTCAAGGACTGCCAGGAAAGAAGCCATCTGCCAAAGCCCTGAGCCACAAAGTGCCGAGGAACTCCGTACATTCTCAGGAATGACAGCAGGGTGCCAACCGTGGATACACGGCTACGGACTGGTGGTAAAGCCCCTTCAGGAAGTGAGGAAGAGATGGCCAGAGTGGTTGAGGGTGGTGGCTGCACCACTGCTCAACATTCAAAAACCTCGGACATCTACACTAGGCCAAAGAAGAACAGTTGGAATATCTCATACAGTGTCTATACTGTTTTGGAGGTAAAAGGGGGGCATGGGCTCTCACCCCCAGGGCTTCTTGAAATACCAGGCCATCCTGGTACAGTAGGATGATGCAGAAATAACTGCAATTCATATTGTCAACCCAGCATCTCTCCCTTGCGGAACTCCCAGAGAACAAGCATTTCAGGACTGCTTGGAAACAACTGAAGCTACGCACTGTTACCAGTCGGACCTGAAAGACGAATCCTTAGAAGATGCAGAAGACACCTGGCTTACTGATGCAAGCAGGTTGGTGAGACAAGGAAACCGTAAGGCAGGATATGCAGGAACTGCTACTGACAAGGTCACCGAAACACAACCATTACCTGTGGGGACTGTCTCTAGGAAGCCTGAAATAACTGCCTTGACAAGAGCCTGACATCGCATCTGTCCGTATAATTACGCAGTTAAGATGCTACATGCTCATAGGACCACCTGAAGAGAGCAAGGATTGCTCACGCACAAGGAAAAACAGCCTGATGTAAATCAACAAAGAGCGTGGCTACCATCCATTGTCAAGGACATCAGAAAGGGAACACCGTACCGGAAAGTGGAGAGAACATGGTGGATCAGGGGGCAGAACAGGTCGTTGAAGAGGGCTTTAATTCCAGACCGTAAGCTTAAAATTGCTGAACCTGAGTCAAAACCTGTAAAATATTTTCAAGAAGACAGAAATCTAAGTCATCATTTAGAAGGGAAGAGAGCAGGCTGACAGATGGACACATTGTTTTGCCCTTTGGTACTCCATGGAAATTGGTTCTAAGAGAGGAGAAGAAAATGTCTTGGGCAAACAGACGTTACAAAGCAAGATCCTAGTACCAGCAAAGGGCTACAAGTGGGCCTATTGGGAAAGGGAACCTTCCAGGGCAACAGTGACAAAGTGACTTCCTGAAACCCCCAAGAAAAGGGCGGGATCGCTGGATGTTGGCACTAACTGATACCTTTTGGGGATGGCCAGAGGTATTTCCCTGGAGGACTCCTAAGGCTCGGGAAGCAACGAAAATGCTGTTACATGCTGTTAATTCCAAGGTTCGGGGTTCCTGTACCCATCTCAGCAGATCGAGGCCCACATTTTTGCCAAGGTGGTCCAAAAAAAAATAAGCACATGACTGGGAATTGATTGGCAATTGCACACCTTATAGACGGCAGTCATGCGGACAGGTGGAAAAAAACGAATCACCTGATCAAATTACAGATAGGAAAACTTGGCCAAGAGGCTGGGATTCCCTGGCTGCAGGCACTGCCTTTGGCACTTCTGAGAATTTGGACTAAACCCCAAAGCAAGGAAGGATTAAGCCCACATGAGATTCTTTATGGGTGACCCTATACTGTACAAAAGGAAATCTCTATACAGGTGGGGGATAAGGTGTTGAGTGAATATATGGTCAGCTTGGCAAAGCAATTAAAGAAAATTGAACAAGCAGTATTTGGTGCCAGGGCACAAGGCCTAGATGGTCCAGTGCACGATGTATTGCCAGGCGACTATGTTTATGTTAAACCTCTCTCTCAGATTCAACTCTGGAACCAAAGTGGGAAGGACCCTACCAACTTCTCCTGACCACCCACACCACGGCCAAGGTAGAGGGACTTACACTGTGGATACGTCATACCTGCCTGAAGAAAGCACCAGGACCACAGCAAACAGCACAAGAGAGAGGACCACTGAAAATCAGGATCCAAAAGCATGTATAAGATTTTGATAATAATCAGTATGATTGGAGCAGTAGTCACAGCTTGGCAAGTGAATAGCTACTTAAAAATAACTGATAAAATTGGCCAGGCTCTCAACAAATCTTGTTGGATATGCACTGCCTTCCCTAGAGGGGAGGGAAAAGTGCCTGTTGATGGGATAGTGGCACTACATTGGACCATTCCAGATTGGCTAGAGCATGGAAAGTGTAAGTTTGGGATAGAAGACAAGTCACAAAAATGGACCTAAGTTTGATTTACTAGTTATTAACTTTACTAGATCTGTCTTTGTAGACAGAAAAACTGACGGTAAAGGTGGGGTGGGGGTTGGATGACGGAACTTGACAGGCATAGGGTGTAGTTGGGAATATGGAAATTCTGGGGCAGTATCAGGGATCAGTGAAGCTGGAAGGTGGAACCAAGGTGAGGGGTGTGATCCTAGGATCGATAAGGAGTCCTATTGGGTCTCAGATAAGAACGTACTTGGAATTGTAGAGATGGGAGCATCATTCACTCATCAGAAAAATATGTCCAGGCGATGTAGGTTACCTCATGGATACTGGTGGCTATGTGGAGACGGCCAGGCACGAAAGGCATTACCTTTAAATTGGATAGGGACTTGTACTACAGGATACTTAATACCCCAGACCACGGTGCATGAGGAAATCCCTCGGGGACTCCTAAGGACCCCTTGAATTAGAACTAAGCTTACATACAACCCCCTAGCTATATATAACAAAGGATACCACAGCTTTCTGAGAGCTCTTATCCCAGCTCTAGGAGCTACCCAGCTAGAAAAAGCTAGAGTCAATATCTCTGAAACTCTGGAAATTGTGGAGAATGCCACAACAGATGTATTACGGGCAATCCAAGAAGAGGTATCCTCCTTATCCAAAGTAGTACTCCAAAATAGGATGGCATTAGACCTATTAACAGCCAAGGGAGGAGGAGTATGTACAATAATAAATCAGAGTTGCTGTGCTTACATCAATAAGGATTTAAGAACTGAAACAGAATTAAGTAAAATTTGGGAACAGACGAAAGTCCGGCATAGGACAAATCAGGATGACACCAACTGGAAGGAAGATTTACGGAACCTGCTTACTAGCTGGCTACCAAATCTAGGATTGTTAAAGCAGCTCTTCCTAGTTTGTATCGTCTTAGTACTGATTGTAGGTTTTACCTGTGTGATGATAAAGTGCTCTGCCTGCCTGTGCCGAAATACGAGAAAAGAATACGAGATATGGAAGAAACATGAGCTAAGGCAAAAGGTGGAAAGTGGGACCTATTTTGGGACAAATAGAACAGATTAGAGAATCTAGCAGGTAGACGTCCTGCTAGATTATAGAAAAGGGGGGAATTGAAGGGCAAAATCAGATCCCTGCAGTATAGAAAGAAGGGCTTCATAGCAAGAAAAGAGAAAGCAGCTTCACAAAGTAGACATAAGGGGCAAATAGAGATAGTTTATGTAGAGAGTATTAGAAAACAAGGGATTCCAAGCATTTTTACAGGCGCTAGGTCCAGAATAACAAGGAGAATGAAGGCCATAAAGATAAGGACCGGAGAACAGCTCAAAAACATTTGGCAGGGAGGTAATTAGATGTCTGAAGTTACCTCATGGATACCACATGGTGGTTATGTGGGGACGCTCAGGCACGGAAAGCAGTACCTTTAAATTGGACAGGGACTTGCACTACAGGATACTTAATAGCCCAGACCATGGTGCGTGAGGAGATCCCTCGGGGACTCCTGAGGACCCCTGGGATTCAAACGAAGCGTACATACAACCCCCTAGCTATATAGAACAGGGGATACCACCGCTTTCCGAGAGCCCTTATCCTGGCTCTAGGAGTTGCCCAGCTAGAAAAAGCTAGAGTCAATATCTCTGCAACTCTGGAAATCATGGAGAATGCCACAACAGATGCATTATGAGCAATCCAAGAAGAAGTATCCCCTTTATCCAAAGCAGTGCTCCAGAATAGGATGGCACTAGACCGATTAACAGCCAAGGAAGGAAGGGTATGCACAAGAATAAATCAGAGTCGCTGTGCTTACAGCAAGAAGGATTTAAGAATCAAGAGAGATTGATGGAAAGTTTGGGAACAGACGAAAGTCCTGCATAGGACAAGTCAGGATGACCCCAGCTGGGAAGGAGATTTAGGGAACTTGCATACTAGCTGGCTACTGAGTCTAGGATGGTTAAAGCAGCTCTTCCTAGTTTGCATCCTCTAGGTGCTGTTGGGAAGTTTTACCTGTGTCATGATGAGATGCTCTGCCTGCCTGTGCCGGAGTACTAGAAAGAAAAAGGAGATATGGAAGAGACATGCATTGAGGCCAAAGGTGGGAAGTAGGGCCTATTTTGGGACACGTAGAACAGAATCAAAATGATCTAGCAGGTAGAAGCCCTGCTAGACTATAGAAAAGGGGGAAACTGAAGAGTGAGAACAGGAGCCTGCAGTTAGAGAGAGAAGGGCCTCACAGCAAGAAAAGGGAGAGTAGCTGCACAAAGTAGAAATAAGAGGCAAACAAAGGGAGTTTAGATAGAGAGTGTTAGAAAACAAGGGATTGCAAGCACTTTCACAGACACTAGGTCAGGAATAACAGGGAGGATGAAGGCCATCGAGATAAGGGCTGGAGAGCAGCTCGAAAGCACGGGGCAGGGAGCTGATTAGATGTCTACAGGGCAAGTTAGTGTGAATGTTAGGTGGAGCGATCCCCCTTGCACCAGGGAGTACGAGCGTCACCAAGAAACACATGCCTGCCCTATATCCTTACCGGCTATACGGTCTGATTGCCACACATCAAGCCCAGAACAGACACCTCTCTCACCTTGGGCACAGCTCACCAACCAAGAGCCAGGCCTTGCCAACTTG
This sequence comes from Gallus gallus, assembly GCF_016699485.2. Taxonomy (NCBI): domain Eukaryota; kingdom Metazoa; phylum Chordata; class Aves; order Galliformes; family Phasianidae; genus Gallus; species Gallus gallus. The sequence goes on from NC_052572.1 coordinate 74,457,464, forward strand.
GTTGATCTGAGAAGGTGGGAGGGGGCCGCACATCACACCAGAAGTATCCATTTCACTTGCAGCTCTATGGAGAGAACAACACCAACTAACAGGCCCGAATGAATTCGCTCACAGGATGAACAACAAGTTTGTTTTCATTAAAAAGCACACAGAGATTCCTAAACCAAAAAGAGAATGGCAGCACTTCAGATCGGCCAAACAGATTCCTGTTCCCACGCCTCATCCTCTTACCCCAACTTGCCTCCCCTCATCTCCTTCCCCTACTCCTCCGTGATGCCCACTGGCTTCAAGTCAGGTCGCAAACACATAGGACTCCTTCCACACAACTCCAGCACAAAGGATGTCACACTTGTTCCATACACTCAAATGGACCAAGCAGTGCTCTGCAGTCTGCTACGCAGACTCAGCCCCAAAGCCTGGCTGGGCATCAGCACGTGCATCATTCTTCAAACGCCCCAGCCCAGCAGCAAGGGAACAAAGCCTTGCGACAGCTGAAACAAAAATGCTCGGGGACATTCCTGCTAGCACTGAACGTGAACAGATCTACCACTGAGCAACAGGATGTGGGACAAACAGCAGAAAACAACCAACCTCAAGAACTAACTCGTTTCCGGTTGGTCCAGATGTCTGTATGCTCCCTCCCACGGCCCAGGCCAAGCTTGCTGAGCTGCTCCTCCTTTGTGCAGGATGACAACGGTGCCCATGGCATGTGGCGGCTATGAACAGCATGCCTTTTACTTGCTTTTCCTCTCTCCGTCTTCCATCACCAAACAGCACCTCCAATCTCTCCTGGCTAAAAAATCACTTGGGGAAAAAAAGAACTGGCAACCTTACTTTTAAAATTACAACTTGATGCTTTAAAGCAGAAGCTCACCTAGCAAGGACACCTACCTTAGACAAGCTCAACAAAGTTATTCCTCTGCCTCTGCACACACGGCACGCATTTTCAGCTGCAGTAGTCAGCCCAGTTCTCAGCACAGCTTTACCATCCACAGAAAGCCAGTTCAGGGCCACCATCTTTTTCTCTCTTCTGAAACACTCTACTGCTGCAAGAAGCAACGGTTACAATCACAGAATCACAGAACTGTAGGGGCTGGAAGGGACCTCTAGAGATCACTGAGTCCAACCCCTCTCCCCGCAAAACAGGCTCCATACAGCAGGCTGTACTGTAGGCATCCAGCTGGGTTTGGAGTATCTCCAGAGAAGGACAATCCACAACCTCCCTGGGCAGCCTGACTACATACCCCCCCCGCCCATAACCTCCCCACAGCCACCTATAGCCCCAAATCCTCTGGTGGCTCACCACAGCCCCAGATCCCCCCTAGAGTCCCCCTCAGCTCCTTATAGACCCATACGCCTTAACAGTCCCTGCACAGCCCCCGTCAGCTCCATATCCCCCTATAGAATCATAGAATCATAGAATCGCTAAGGTTGGAAAAGACCCACAGGATCATCCAGTCCAACCATCCGCCCTTCATCAATGGTTCTCGCTAAACCATGTCCCTCAACACAACATCCAAACGCTCTTTAAACACTACCAGGCTCGGTGACTCCACTACCTCTCTAGGCAGCCCATTCCAGTGCCTGACCACCCTTTCAGACAAGTAGTATTTCCTAACGTCCAGCCTGAACCTTCCCTGACGCAGCTTGAAGCCATTCCCTCTCGTTCTATCACTAGTCACCCGGGAGAAGAGGCTGGCCCCCAGCTCACCACAACCTCCCTTCAGGTAGTTACAGAGAGCAATAAGGTCTCCCCTGAGCCTTCTCTTCTCTAGACTGAACAACCCTCCTTCAGCCACTCCTCATAAGGCCTGTGCTCCAGAGCCCTCACCAGCTTTGTTGCCCTCCTCTGGACACGCTCCAGGGCCTCGGTGTCTTTCTTACAGTGAGGGGCCCAAAACTGGACACAGTACTCGAGGTGCGGCCTCACCAGTGCTGAGTACAGGGGAATAATTACTTCCCTGTTCCTGCTGGCCACACTATTTCTGATACAAGCCAGGATGCCATTGGCCTTTTTGGCCACCTGGGCACACTGCTGGTTCATGTTCAGTCTAGCATCAATCAACACCCCCAGGTCCATTTCCTCTACACAGTCTTGCAGCCACTCTGCCCCAAGCCTGTAGCGTTGCCTGGGGTTATTGTGGCCAAAGTGCAGGACCCGGCATTTGGTCTTGTTGAATCCCATCCCATTGGCTTCAGCCCAGCTATCCAACCTATCCAGATCCCTCTGTAAGGCCTCGCTACCCTCAGGCAGATCAACACTTCCAGCTAGCTTGGTGTCATCTGCAAACTTACTGAGGGTGCACTCAATGCCCTCATCCAGGTCATCAATAAAGATATTAAAGAGGACAGGCCCCAGCACCGACCCCTGGGGAACACCACTCGTGACCGGTCGTCAGCTGGATTTAACTCCATTCACTACCACTCTCTGGGCCCGGCCCTCCAGCCAGTTCCTTACCCAGCAAAGAATGTATCTGTCCAAGCCACGATCTGCCAGCTTCTGCAGGAGAATACTGTGCGAGACAGTGTCAAAGGCTTTGCTGAAGTCTAGGTAGACCACATCAACAGCCTTTCCCTCATCCACCAGACGGGTCACTGGATCATAGAAGGAGATCAGGTTGGTCAAGCAGGACCTGCCCTTCGTGAACCCATGCTGGCTAGGCCTGATCCCCCGGTTGACCTGCATGTGCCGCGTGATCTCCCCTCAAGACAATCTGCTCCATAATCTTCCCCGGCACCGAGGTCAGGCTAACAGGCCTGTAGTTCCCCGGATCCTCCCTGCAGCCCTTCTTGTAGATGGGAGTCACATTGGCAAGCCTCCAGTCTTCTAGGATCTCACCCGTCAACAAGGAGCACTGATAGATGATGGAAAGCGGCTCGGCTATCACCTCCGCCAGTTCCCTCAGCACTCTCGGGTGAATCTCATCCGGTCCCATGGACTTGTGGCAGTCCAGTTGGAGTAGCAGGTCTCTAACTGTTACCTCCTGAATCGTGGGGAGTTTAGTCTGCTCCCCAGCCAAGGCTGCCAGGTCAGGGAGTAGAGAAACCTGAGGATAACCGGTCTGTCTTTTAAAGACAGAGGTAAAGAAGGCATTCAGAACATCTGCCTTTTCCTCATCCTCAGTGGTTACATTGCCAGCCTCATCCAGTAGAGAATGGAGATTCTCCCTGGTCCTCCTCTTACTGTTGATATACTTGTAAAAGAGTTTCTTGTTCCCTTTTACCCCAGCAGCCAGCTTGAGTTCAAGCTGGGCTTTAGCCTTTCTGATTTTCTCCCTGCACATCTTAACAACTTCTTTGTATTCTTTCTGGGTTGCCCGTCCCTTCTTCCAGAGGAGGTAGATTCTCTTTTTCTCCTGGAGCCTCAAGAAGAGTTCCCTATTCATCCACGCCGGTCTTCTTCCGCACCGGCTCATTTTGCGGCTTAGGGGGACAGCCTGCTCCTGCGCCTTTAAGACTTCCTTCTTAAAGAGCAACCAGCCATCTTGTACCCCTTTGCTTACTAATACTGAACCCCAGGGGACTCTCCCTACTAGTCTCCTGAACAATTCAAAGTCTGCCCTCCAGAAGTCCAAGGTAGCAGTTCTGCTGTTCCCCCTCCTGCCTCCACCAAGAATCGAGAACTCTACCATGTCGTGGTCACTCTGCCCAAGACAGCCCCCACCCTCTACATCTCCCACCAGACCTTCTCTGTTTGTGAACAGCAGGTCTAATGGGGCAGCTCCTCTCATAGGTTCTCTTACCAGCTGCATCAAGAAGCCTCCCCGCAGCTCCCAGTAGCCACAGGCCCACCTTAGGCCCGGTTCTGATGAGCTGCAGGGGGTCTGGGGGCACCGGGAGCAGCGCTGGAGGGGTTGGGGGTGGGGGGGCACGGTTCAGATGCTGGCAGCAGCACTGTGGCGCTGGGGGACCCGAGGCCTCCATCAGTCCCAATCCCACTACCCATCCCACAGCCCTCATCCCAATCCCACAGCCCAACCCCACGGGGGGTCCACGGGGGAGGGGAGGGCAGTGTGCTTGGGGGGCCGCGCAGGGCCCCTATCCCTCTCCCGCTCCCGTTCTCCCGCACACCTCCGGCGGAGCTGTCCTCAGCACTCGCTCCCGTTGTGCCGCGGCTTCCCACTCGGTGCTGCCCGGACAGCGCCGGCTGACGCCGCACTCTCCTGCGGGGCGGCCCGGGCTGCCGGAACGGCGCTTCGCTGACGAGAGCCGCGCCTGACACTGCCGGCTCCCAACGGCCGTTCCCGCGCACGGCAGCTCAGCCAATGGGAGCCGGCGAAGCTGCCGCTGACCAATGAGACGCCGGGGGACGGACAGAGCTGCCGCTGAGCAATGAGACGCCGGAGGAGGGACAGAGCTGCCGCTGACCAATGAAAAGCCGGGGGAGGGACAGAGCTGCCGCTGACCAATGAGACGCCGGGGGAGAGACAGAGATGCCGCTGACCAATGAGACGCCGGGGGAGGGACAGAACTGCCTCTGACCAATGAGAGCCCGGGGGAGGGACGGGCAGATGCTGCTCACGGGAAGCTCCTCCTGCCGCTGCTGGATGCTGATGCTGACAGGGCTGCAGATGCTCTGCAGGGCCAGCTCGTAGCTGGGAGCCAGGAAGTGACACGGCGGGAGGAGAGAGCCATTGGGATCAGCCGAGGCATCCAAGAGCATCCAAAAGCCCTCACTCAAAAGCATCACAAAGCCACAGCCAGCAAGCTGGGCATGATCATGAGCAGCATCCCGGATCCTGGAGATTCTTTGCTACCATACACTACGGGAGCACAGCTCTCGCTGCAGGCATCCCACAGCCAGACAAAATGGGAACAAACCCGCAGCTCTGCTGCACGCACAGCCCACAGCCATAGCCTTGCAACATGAGCTGCCTTGCTGTTGCTTGCATCCATCCCAATCCCTGGGAATGAAGACTCAGAAGGCAGTCAAGGCGTTGATCCAGCACCAGCGTGCTTTTATTCCCTAAGAGCCAGGAGGGCCTTTTGGTGAGAGGTCCGGTGTACAGATGGGACTCATCCTCTCTGGTGAAGGAGAGAGGCGCTCAGAGCTCGTGCTGCTGCCCGGTGCCTGGGACTGGAGCTCTGATTCTACGTCCCCCTCCACCAGGCTCGGCTCCTCCTGGCTGACGCTGACCTGCTCCTGCATGGAGCTGCTGCTGTCGGGGCACTCGGGCTGTGCTTGGGCTGGGCTGCACTGCAATGGTGCCCCGTCACAGTCCAGCTCGGTGACCGCTGTTTCTGGCAGGCTCAGGTCAGCGTCTTCTGCACAGCTGGGAGAGATGAGGGCTTCCACCTGGATCAACACCTTCATTCCCTCACTGGTGTTATATGGAAGGCTCTCATCCGAGCCGCAGCGATTCGTGCTTCCTAGCAGCTCTCTATTGATGGACGCACACAGTGAACCATCGCTATACGCTCTGGCTCTTCTGCGTGGACGAGGGCTCGGTTCACCTAGGAAGGAGTAGATACACAGGCAAACAGTTAGTGGCAAACTTGCACAAGCTGAATGATGAGAGTGGTTCTTGAGATTTGCTTATGCAGTGGCAGTAGGACAAAGCCAATAGGACAATAGCAACAGGAGGAGCACTGTCTGGAAAGGACCTGTTGCGCTTTTGTTGTTTGTCTTTCTCTTTTGTGTGGACTCCAAGCATGAATTCCATGGCGCTGACAAGCAGGGTTTTGACAGCTGGATGTGCACCCTTACCTGCCAGGACCACCACCTCTGTTTCTGAGGGCTCCCTGGCATCGCGCTGCAGTTGGCGTTTGGCCAGAGAGGATGGTTTTCTGGGCTTGAAACAGGAACACCAACTGCATGCTGGGGATTCCTTCACCCTGCTGGGTGGACTTGGTCTGGAGGGAGAAAAGAGGGAGCGGTGTGAGTCGTGCATGGTGCAGGGTGAGGGAAGAGCTGCCCTGAGCTCTTGCCAACACTTGCTTGTTCCTAGCACTGCCAGGTTCCTGCTGAAACACAACTTAGAAGCTCGCTCTGATTCACACGGTTGACAACGATTCCATTCCTAGAGCTCAGCCCTGGAGTCTTGCTGGCTACATTCCCCTCAGCCATGTCAACCCAGATGCAGAGCATGCGAGCAGAGGCTGCACAGCTGTCCAGGACAGCATCGAAGGGAGGGCTTTGATTGAGCTGGCAAACATAACTGCTTGCTGAGGAACCGTGCAGCCAGAGAGGGAGTTCAAAAGCATCTCTGACACGTACATTAGCAATAGGACAACTCTGGTGGCTAAACTGAGCCCGTCAGGCAACTGCGTGTTAGTTGAACCTCAGAGTCCAAAGGGAGGGGACATTCAGTACACCACCACACGCCCCATTAGCGTCACGTAGCTTCTGCAAGTTTTGGCACTAGCAATAGTGGAGAAAAACCCACTAAAGCCCACCCAACCAAGTCTGATAGGAAGCTGCTGAAAAAGAAAGTCCTCTTTACCTTCCAGATGGAAAGTCAATGATTGTGTGGAATTTCCCTCGCGCAGCTGCGGGGCCTTCTTCCACGTCCATGTCCCTGCTCTCTGTCACAGCGGGAGAGCTGCTGTGGCCTCCCCTCTGTGCCTGTGCCTCCTCCAGGGTGAGCAGCTTGGTGGCAGGAGAAGACACTCGCTCAGACTTGGGCCCTGATAGAGAACTGCGCCCTGGAAGGGAAGACCACAGCTAAGAGGGAGGATCAGAAAGCAGCGGCACAGCCATCACAGTTCTGGGGGAGGTGCCGCACATCTCTCAGCCTTGCTTATCCGAACCACTGGAAAAAGAGGAGGTCAAAACCCTTTCATCAAGCTTCACCTGCACGCAAAACATCACCATGACAGGGACGGTTTTCTCATGCTCAACTTTGGGCTTGGACATTCTCCGCATCCAGCCACAGAGGATGCCATATTCTCATCTAAGCCCACAAGTCTGCTGGCCCCCTGATAGCAAAAGCGTAGCTCAACAATCCTGGAGAAGGCCTGCATTTGATCAAGGTGTCTCATCAAGACAAAGCTCATGCAGGAAGACGCTCACCTGCTCCATCTCCGATGCCTGATGTGGAGCTGGAGCAGAAGAGGACGTCGGTGTGGTTGATCAGGAATTCCACCACATCCGACTGCCTCTGCAGTTCCTCGCAGGCAGCTCTTCCGCTGGCGCAGGCAGCCTCGTTCTGCTGGGATCTGTAGAAAAGGCAGATTGGAGAAGTCATTGACCCGAGATCATTTCCCCACGTTTGGGCATTTGGGCAGCCAAAGGCTGTCCAGTTGGGCTCTGGAGACTTCCAGTGCAGTGGGCAAGCACTGATGCCACTGAAGACATTCTCCCGGGTGATCAAGGACACACCAGCCCCATCTGACAAAACCAAGAGAGCACAAATTGTCCTCCTCTCCAAAGTGTGCCCGTGGGGAGAACAGATGGAAGCCTTGTGCTGAGACGGAAAAAGAAGTTTACCTGAAGAGGTTGGGAGCCCACACAATCGCTAAGTTCTTAGCGGGCATGTTTGTGATGGAGCAGCTCCCAGCCAGACAAGCCAAGTGTCTCATCAGGTATTCCAGTGTCCTGGAAAGCAAGAGCCAAACCTTCAGCACCACTGAGCACGCCGGGCTCACATTCACCAAACAAACCTCACTGTTCTTGCTACTAGCAAGTAGATCAAGCTTTCCCAAGTGCCACGCTGCAGCACCAAGCCCCAGCACAGCACAGCTGCAGCCATCAGCTGCACCAGCCGTGCCCCCTTGCCCAGGAGCTGACCCAATCCATTCACCCCACGCAGCCATCCACCACTTCAACACACACAGGCATCACGTTGCCAGCGTGAGACAAAGCCTGCCATCGCATCATCGCCCTCTGAAATGCAGCAGGGCTGAGCTCCCCAGACTGAGGGCAGCAGTTTTCTGACCTGTAGTGAGGTGCAGGCAGCTGCTGGATGACCTCCTGCACTCGGAGCAACCGCTCCTCATCTGTACCGGCACAAACAGCGTCCTGGAAGAAAGCAGAAAGGGACTGAGACACACAGCATGCCAGTCAAGCGTATGGCGCTAACAGAAAAAGGGCCTCAGAGCTGCAGAGGGCACTGCTGCTCCCATCTCCCACATTTCCAATGGCAGGATGCACACACCAGGTGTTACGGTGCACGCAGTGTGCAGGAAGCACGAGCTGCTTGTTGTACAGAGACACCCACTGGACGTCCATCAAAACCCCAACTTCACAGAAAAAAGACCAAAAAAAGGTGCGCAGGCGTGTGTGTGGATGGGAAAGGCCACGAAGAGGGACATGAAGGCCATTGCCTTGTGCTTACCGAGAACTTGCCATGCAGTTGCTCGGTCAGCAGAGGGGTCGGGAGCTCCCTGAAGTACATCTTGCACAGGGAGCTCACGCTGTGAATGTCCCGGACGGTGAGCTCCGGAATCTGCTCCGACTCAAAGTCATGGCTGGAGAGAAGGACACCAAAACAGAGGGCTTGGAGAAAGAGGAAAACAACTCCAAAGCAAGACAACATACAGTCCAGAAGCACTCTTACCGCAGCTTCTGGATCTTGGACGCCACGCCGGACAGGCGGTAGATCCCCTGCACCACGCCGTGCTGCTCAATGAACTCAGCGCAGCTCTGCACGACCTGGGGGACTACAGAACAAGGGCCAGCGCTTAGCTGAGCTCCTGATTCAAGTCCTGCTTCAGCCGCTGCCCCTGTCACATCCCATCCACTAAGCCCAGCCGCGCTACTGCTTGCCTCCTCCGTAGAGGAGAAAAAAGGCTGTCGCAGACGGCGCAGACAGGCAGGAGCCGGGGACAAAACTGGACACGGACGTGTTCTTGGCTTTCAAGAAATGCCACAACCTGCCAAGCAGCTTGAAGAAAGTACTTCTGGGGAAGCCAGACACACTGCCACAAGTCCCATCACAGCTCCCACCGGAATGGAGGCGTGAGACCTCATGTCCAGAAGCGCTAGGAAACTGACGCACTACACTCTCTTGGGCCAAAAGGCTTCCTTGGTTTTCAGGCTAGCATGGCATTGGCTTACACCTTTGGCTTTAAGCAAATACAAGTGTGCCGGCCTCCTATGAGCATTAGCCTCAGCTTCCCTTGCAGCCATCAACTCCCATTTCACGTTTCTCCACCGCTATCAACCTGCCCCTTGCTAGACATGATCTCCCTTTCTTTCATCTTTACATGCCCAACAGAGAGGAAGCTCTCAGGAACGGGCTGTTCCTTACCATCACGGCCAGAGTGGAGAAGATGCTCTCCCAGGTCACAGCCAAACACCCCTTCCTTCTCCTTCTCCTTCTCCAGCTCCCGCTGCTTCGGTTCCTCTGGGCGGGCCTTCACGAAGGAACGAAGGAAGCTGAGGAGCTTGCCACGCTTCTTTGGCACTGCACAACAAAAGGAAGAAACCAGTTCATTTCAGGTTGGGCTCAGTGCGACCAGGCTGAGCGGAAACACATTCTACAGAGCACATAAAAGCGGCAAGAACATTGCCAACACTGCATTCTACAAGGATTCGAGCATTTGCCCAAGCCCTCATTCTCACTGCCTACAAAACAGCAGCCCTATGCCCCGTGGGATGCAGGAAGGATCATCAACACAGAGGAGAACGTGGGATGGATAAAGGAGGTATTCAACACAGAACACACCCAGAAGAAGACTCCATTTGACTTCCCCGCGCCATCACATGTAACATCCGTACCTGGCTTTGGTGCTGAGTTGAGGAGGGCCTCAGGAGGTTTTCCACTAATGAGCTCCACGCACTCACTGGGGAAGAACCCAACCTGTAAGAAGAAAAGAAAGAGTGATGGAATACTGAATGCAGCATTTCTCAGGCCTCAACTGTTAAACCAAGACAGAATGGCCTGCAGAAAAGTAACCCTCATTCAACATTTGCAGCCAGAAGACCTACAAAAGCAATAATTAGTTCCAGAGAAGATGGCTCTGTCCTCCGTGCTTGTACAATGGACAGAGGTGGTCAACTTCTGACTGCGCATTGAGCACGAGAGGCTCTTGCTTCTAAGTCACATGAGGAGACAGTTTCCCACCCAAGCCCAGAGCCAAAGGGAAAGTCCTCTGACAGCGACACAGGGAAGCTGTTGACGTCCAGAAGCCACCCTGTGCGGGCAGAGCAGCTCGAAGCTGATGTTCCTCACTTGACTGCAATTGCGCCCAGGAGTCTGAAGCTTGTGCCTACCTGAAAGCCACGCTTGCCTCTCCACCAGGGGCTCTGCTCCTTTGCTGGCATAGCAGTAATGCACACCAGGTCTCCCACCTGCAAGACATTGCAACATCAATCCCAGCGTCAGCACAGCTGGGAGGAAAGCACAGCTGAAATGGCACCCTTCTTCTGCACTGCCAAAGAGCGCACAGCTTGAGAGCAATTGCACCGGGGCAGCTCTTCAGGCATTTCCTGTGGGAAAGCTGGGCTTGGAGGTACAAGAGCCACTGCCTTACACACCAGACAGAATACAGTGCAAGCATGCCAAATGAAACCATCTTTTAGACATGGCTGAACTCCTCCCTGCATCCAACCCAGTGCAAGTCCTATCTGGACCTGCATCTTCTGGGCTTCGCCTCACAAGGCATTCTGAAGGTGTCTGAGAATATTCCTGATGCATTCACACGGTATACTCTTCTGGCCATGACAACAAGGAACGCCTTCTTTATCTGCTTACCTCCAAGGAGAGCTCATCCGCTGCCTGGGCAACGTATCTCTTAATAACATGGCCAGCAGCAATAGCTGGAATATTAAGAGATAACTCCTCACGGACCAGCAGAGGCTTCCCCTGGTTCTCAGGCTGAAACAGAAAGCACAGGCCATGGTGAGGAGCTGAGGACAAACAAGGAGGATTTCAGGGTGCCATCTCAATGCCACTAGCAAGGAAATGAAGCTTTTAAGGCAGCTCTTCAGGGACACCGAGAGAGCCGGAAGGATGCTCTCTCTCTTGAAAAGCAGGAGAGCACACCGGTGGCTCATTCTGCTGGCTCAAGTCAGGGAACAGAGACCAAGCAGAGCTTCACACTGTACCTCCGTCAACGCCCGGTCAGGCCCACGGCTGATCTCGCTGCTCGCGATGCCCATCACAGCAGGCGCGACAAGCTGCAACAGAAAAGAATCACATTTCCTGTGCTCACACAGCACTGGATCAAGAGACTTCTTCAGAACTACTTCTAGAAACAACAACTGTGTGCAGTCTATTCAAACGGGACAGCCGTTGCAATACGCAGCACTGGACCAACTCGCTGTCCCTCTGCTAGCAGATGGGGACTCTGGCACAAAGCAGCAGATGCATTTGCCCGCAGCACGCTGAGAGCGCAGTAGCAGGCCAGGGAGAGGTGTCACTGCTGGGGCTGGAGCTGCTCCCCAGCCCCCGGCTCCCAGCAGCAGCCTCACCACCAGCGCCGGCAGCAGCCTTTCGCATGCATTTCCTCTGCCTGCATGCCCGCTGTGCTCCCTACCGCTGTCGGGCACACTCCCACAGCCAAAGCATGCACGCTTGTGCCCCTGGCTCATGTTGTGCAGCTCTGCACAGAGTGGGGCTAGGGCTCTTTGCCTAACGGATTGCCTTCCTTCACACTAGCTGCTCCCAGCACTACAGGCAGCATCCTGCTGAGGGTTGAGCTGGAGAGGAAGTGGAAAAAACCCACACGTGACCAGAGCTGCATTTCAGCTGGACGAGGCTGTGTTACTACACACGGTGTGACTAAACGCGGGCTGTTGAACCATGTGGCAATACAAAACATGGCAGGTACCTGGCAAGAGATCAGAACAAGGGAGAAGAAGATCCTCGAACCCGCAGCCGTTCCTTGTCACTTTGCTCTGATCTTCCGCGAGCAAAAGCTGCTCCAAGGGAGCAGGCAGAGGGTGGGGAGGGGACAGAGAAAGAGCAGGTCAGTGAGCTTGCACAATTGAGCAAAGGGAAGAACCAGGGAAGAACCGTTGGACAAATGCCATCTTGATGGATGGCTTTGGACTGGATGGCCTGGGGTGAAAACGGTTTCTGACAGTCCAGGCTAAGCAATATGATCCTAGGAGCTCCGCCAGCCAGCACTTCTCAAGCCCTCACTGCCCAGCCGTCTATCCCACACCGTCTCAGCTTACCTACAAGGCGCTGCGCAAGACGGGATGAAGACGAACGGACTCAATCAGTGCACAATTGCAACAAGCCACGTACTCACGCCGAGCTCAAGCGCTCCAATGAAGGGAAGCAGCACGCGCTGCTCCTCCCCTCATTCTAGCCGCTTATGACATCACTAAGGGCCACCCGGCTGCTCCACCATGGACGGACAAGGTGGGGAGGCAAGACCACGTCACAAGACCACAGGATTCCAAAAGGGCACCCCAGCGTTCGAGAAATCAGTGCGTGGTTGGAATTCCATCCCAGCCAAATCCTGGAGAAGCTGGCATGGGGTTGTCGGGACCAAAGTGCAGGACCCGGCGCTTGGTCCTGTTGAGCCTCTTGCTGGGCCTATGGCAAATCCACACTAGGGTCCTTCTTTGCACCCAAGGGTGGCTTGGAGCAGCCATCTCTTTCACCTGGATGGAAATAAAGGAAGAGAAACACAGCACTACTACCAGACTGCTTTGCCAATTTCTTTCCCGAGCGCATTTTTGCCTTTTGGCTTCCATGACGACCTCATTTCCTCCTCCTTTTCTTTGGGGGGAAGCTGCCCCCAGTGCCTGAGCTTCACAAGACAGCATGAAACATGACACTAAGACAAACGCTTGCCCTGGGTGCAGGGTGGCTGTGCTTTGCCAGGTATACTAGCGGGCTAGGAAGCACCACGTGGCAGCCCAAGGCCAAGTCTGCATTCAGTCACTGTGGCCACAGCTGGTGCCTCACTGCCAGAACGTATCCAAGGATACAGATGGACGCAGGCACTCCTGCTCCTTCTGCAAAGCCCTCCTCTGCACAGCCTGTTAGCTGCTGCTCACTGCTACGCTAACCGGGCTCCCCTTTACAGCAGCCCTGGGATAAACACGCCTGTACTCTTCCGTGCAGCAGCGAGCTCCAGGGATGAAGCAGCACAGAGGAAACCAACAGAATCTACTGCTGCTGAATCCACCAGCTCCTTCTGCCCACCAAGAGTAATACCGTGGGACAGAACACAAGGGGGGATAAGCGCTACCGCTCGCACACGGACAAAGGGAATCAAAACAGCTTCATCAAGAAGAGCTCATAGCACCTGTCCAGCACCCCTGCCCAATGCTGCCAGGGAAATGCACAACCTGCAACCCCACACGGCTCACTGCACGGACACTGGGGTCTGCCTTAGTTTCAGATGGGAAGGATTTTTCTTCAGTCTCTCTTATGATGCTACAACAGTGAGAACACTCTCGTGTTTATAGTTTCCGATAAGCAGACCTGTACAGAGCCAAGGCCGTTCTCAGCAAAGCTCTCAAGAAGGAGCTGGCAGGAAACCAAAGGAGGACAGCTGATGTCAACGGGCCAAAGGGATATTCCATACCATATGACATCAAGTGGAAGGGGTTTTGGACGGGGTGGGAGCTCACCTCACTCTCTTCCTCTGCTTGCCCATTGCTTGGGAGGTGCTGAGCCACTGCTTCTACATTACTTGTTATATGCATTCATATATATACTTTCATATACATGTATATATTTATATATACATCCATTACTTCTGTCCTTTTCTCTACCTTTGGAAAGAGATTTCTCTCAACACATGACTTCCACCTTCTTTTTTTTTCCCCCATAATTCTCTCCCCCATCCCACCGGGAAGGGGGCAGTAAGCAAAGAACTGTGTGGTGCTGAGCCACCCACCGGCTTAAACCACAACAGGGCCGTGGGGCAATGGCAGCAGACATGACGTGCACTGTGGTCAGCAGGAAATGAAAACCATCTGGGGGTACGCAAGCCCACTCTTTCATTTTCCAGAAAACAACCTATGGTGTTAATGAAACATGCCCCTCACTAGGAACATCTGCAAGGATGCTTTGAATGACTGAGGGCATTGGACCCCATGAACGTCACCTTGCCGACACAATGTCATGGCAAACACAGCAGCAACTCCTGGCACCGATACCTCCGGGTACAACAAGCACGGGGCATTGGGTTGCTTTGGATGCAGTTTGAGCGCTGATCTGAGGTCTTCATGGAAAGCGCCTTGCAGAGCGCATCATGTCCTGCACCAGGCAGCGCGCTGCGCATCCCTCACCTCTCCAAACTTTGGGGCTTTGAAGCTGCACGCTGCTTCTTGGGAGTTTGTCCCCCACAACTCCAGCGCACTTCCAGCTCTTCCCTGGCAATTCACGGCTTGCACAGTGCCAAACGCAACCAAGAAAAAAAAGCAAGAAAGAAGCAAAGGCCATGGCTATGCACACAAGCGGCCAGGAAGGGTTGAGCTCCACAATGAAACCTGCACAAGTCAACTCAACAGATTCCAAGGAATTCATTGACATCTGACACAATTTGCAACGCCAGAAGCACTGCCACGCAAACAGCACCGTATTGGGAAAACAGCACGTCCAAATCAGCCCCCTTGCCCTGCTCTACCCGCTCAGCCCAACACAGAAATCAAACACACAAACTCTCTTGCTTGGGCTCACGACAGCCATCAAGCTCATGCTTTAGTGACACAGAGAACTCCATCTCCACCTACTCCGTGTCTCGCTAACCACAAGCTCAGCTGGGAGCTGCCGCTCAGCCTGACACCACAGGCCGAAAAGAAACGTACATAAGCAGATGCTCTTATCCACACGTGCAAATCTGGGGGCGAGTAGTAAAAGGCTCACTGGGCCACGGGCAAAGCAGGGAGCAGATAGGCAGGAAACAGGAAGGAGCTGAAGGCCAGCTCTCCTACACCAAAGACAGGGAGAGCTGAGTCAGCACCACGGGAGGACTTACGACACAGCTTAACGGCTTGCAGAGACCTGAGGTTGCCAAAAGAGGCTGCCAGGGTAACTCTCACCAGTCTTTTGCAGGGCTGTTACAGATGCTTCTGGTGCTGACTTCCACTGCCCTGTGTCATTGGTAGAAAGCACATGTGAGAAATGCTCAATTGGTCTGGGTAACGCTTCTATGCTTCCACAGTTAGGACTGAAAGAAAAGGAAAAAAAATAAAAAACATGAAACCCTATGACATTTGCCTCTCTACTGCTGCTGTCAGCGTGACATCTAAGATGAGCATTACGCGTCCCTGCACCCGACTGAAGATTCATCCAAGTCTGTGTTCCACACAGCTCCATCCCAGTGCCAAAAAGAAACCCGTACAGAGATGTTTAGATGATTCTTTGTGCAGATACAGGTGCAGGTGCATGTGCATTCTCTACAGCAAGACATAGCAATTTCTCAAGCAGTACGACGGAAGGTCAGTGGAAAGGAAATATAGGATGAACTCTTTTCATATAAAAAATCCTTGCTAAAACTCTCCCCAGCAAAAAGGAAGCCTGCTGGGCACTGTTAGCAGCAGTTCCCAGAACATCTTGCGCCACAAAATGCAGCACGCTCCTTTTTTTCAAGGGCCCCTCGTTTCTCTAAGCAGCGTCAAATACCCTCCACTTCAAATACACCCATCAGATAATGAACAGAGCTCAGAAGGGGTTAGGAGTAGAGCGACACACAGCTCCGCTTCGCGCTGAGGGCAGTTTTGGCCCTCCGAGCTTGCCGTAGCCACCCTGCGCTCTGGCGCCGGCGGACCGGAAGTACTCGTAGTCACTATGGCAGCCGCCTGCGGGGGGTTTGAGCTGCGAGGCTGTGGGGAACGGTGCCTTTTGAGAACGGTGTTTTTCTGAGCATTTTATCTTCACTGGGTGGTTTTCTTCCTCAATGTATCGAATGAACGGCGATGGAGAGCCCACAAAATTCCATCTGCCCCCGAAGCCCGTCATTATTGACAAGCAGAAGCAGAGAGAGGAGAGGAGGTAGAAGGGGTAGGCCGCGGTGGGGGCCGCCCTCAGATTCCTCAGGGCTCTGAGGCATTGGTACTCGAAAAGTGCGTGTCGGAAGGTGACAGAGACACGGGCCCTGCCTCTGCCTTTGCCTCACATCTTGAGGTCAGCTGGGAGCTGAGTGCAGGTATTTCTGTTTGTGAAATGGAATTCCTCTTGTGCTAAGTATTTTTCATGTCTCCAAAACCCACCTGCATTGCTTTAAGCGGCGGAGTGTTTAAAGTGGTGGTGCTGCCTCTGAGAGGAGAGTGACGATGTGATACGTTGCACACTGGGGGTATTGGTCAACAGTTGGCTGCACGTACCCAGCAGTGTGCCCAGGTGGCCAAGAATGCCAGCAGCATCCTGGCCTGTGTCAGAAATAGTGCAGTCAGAAGGACTGGTGAAGCGATCTGCCGGCTGTTCTCAGCACTGGTGGAACTGCACGTCCAGTACTGTGCTCAGTTTTGGGCCCCTCACTACAAGAAAGGCTCTGGGGCTCTGGATCGCGTCCAGAGAAGGGCAACAGAGTGGTGAAGGATCTGGGGCACAATATTGTGGGAGTGTCTGAAGGAGCAGGGATTGATCAGTCTGGATGAGATTCAAAGGAAACCTCATTTCTCTGCACCACTACCTGAAAGGAGGTTGGGGCTGCGTGGGAGTCAGCTTCTCCTCTCAGAATGTCCAGGCAGGTGGTGGAATTGTTGTCCCTGGAGGTGTTCAAGCCATTCCCTGGCTCTGAGGCCAAGTCTCCATGCTGTCTGAAACACAGTGACCCCATGCAAATAATCTGTTGGTGGTGGCCCTCTGGCCAGTACTGTGTCAGGAAGCGTGCCTTCAACTTAGCTGCCAGACTGTTGAACTCCAGAGCATAAGGAGATTTCTATGGCACGGTATAATTCATCGGGGCAGAAAAGAGTTTTAAGAGTCCCCTTAAGCTTTGCCAACACAAGATAACCACTTGAATGTGGTGTCTCCTGTAGGCTCTCTTCAGCTGTTTGTAAAAAACAGTAGGAAAAAAATTACTATATTTTACTATCAAGTGATGAAAAAGGTGTTTTTTCATCTGTGTCTCATTTAGACCTTGAAGAAATTCCTGTAAACAAGGCAGGAGTTTAATTTTTTAGTGGGAACGTAGGCGATAATTTAGTTAACTTTCTGACTGATACCGGGATTATATCAGGATGGTGAGCAGTCACCTGGGGTTTCTGCAGGGCTCCATTTCAGAGCCAGATGGAGGACTGCATCAGGGGAGGGTCAGGGTGGAAAAGCTTCTGCACCAGAGGTTGACCATGCACAAAATATGCCAGAGTTCAAGAAGCCTTTGGACACCACTCTCAGACATAGTGTGGCTGGTTTTATGTGGAGGCAGGGGTTGGTTTTATGTGGAGGCAGGGGTTGGTTTTATGTGGAGGCAGGGGTTGAACTCCTATGATCCTTGTGAGTCTCTTCCAAGTGGCCATTCTACAATGGCCTGGAAGGCTGTTAAACAGCTTTTGGTTGTGGTAGCTATCAAGGTGATACAAGCATGTAAAATCTGGTACCTTAATGCTACACCTGTTGGGAAAGAACATTCATAACCAAAGTAGGTAACTTAGGAGACGTGCAAGGAGTAACGGCCTGCAGATGCCTCTGTATTACACTGTGCAGACAGAACAGCCAGCGCTATGGAAACTTAATGCTACTGATGTGGGGGGTGGAAGGAGCAGTTAGCAAGATCTGCATCTCAGAAGGTCTGGCAGACTGGTAAAAGAATGCTATCCAACTTAGCTTACAGGGAAAAGGAGGAACGGCTGCTGTCCTATTCTTCTTTCCTGAGTAAGTAACAGAGTTAGAAGTGTAGAAGAGAGTTAACAGCATATCAACTTAAGGACGGTGTAATAAATCAGTGTTATTTGGGTATATGAACAAACATAACAGCCACACAGCCCCCAAATCCCTTTTCTCCCACTGGTGTCCAGTAGTCCCTTAGTTTGCTGACAGATCGGGCTGCTTTCTTCTCTTAAAGCAGCACTTGTCTCATTGCTTTGCTTCACAGTCAGAATTCTGACCTTTTGACCTTTTTAATACCTTTCTTTTTTTTTTTTTTTAATCTTTCCTTCTAGCTGCAGGTCAGAATGAAACCTCACCTATGGTCAAAACGGTGGGAGAGGCCGAAATACAACATAAAAGGAATAAAATTTGAGCTACCCGAGAAAAAAATGAAGGAAGCACAGAAGTGGAAGCAGCCCTGGCTGGAATTCGATATGCTGCGAGAGTACAATACTTCAAAATAGAGGAAAAAATATGGAGGGAAGCGAGTGAAGAGCTGAACAAGTAACAGCTTTGAGTTCAGTGTAAGAACTGTCAGTTTTCAAGTTTGGTATGCAAATAAAAGACAGTGAAGTTTCAGCAGTCCTTGTCTGAATGTTGAACTGCTCATTCCTGAAAGCAAACATTCTCTTTTCTGACCAGTGTTACAGTGTGTTCAGCCCTGCTTCTGGCTTCCCTTCTAAATCACAGCTAATAGAAGGGGTTTTGCAGTTATTTTGTTGTCACTTCCAAATAACTGTTTCTTCTGCCTTTGCCAAGTAGGCAGGGGCCAATTGTGAAAATGCTTCACTCAGAAGGTTCAGATGGGGGCTATGGCAGGGAAGCAGATGTACAGAAGCCCAGCTGGACAATCTGAAAGTGCTGCTTAGCTGTCCTGTAACAACACCTTTGAAATGACATCTGATAAAGCACCAATAGTAACCTGACAACAAAGCAGTAATACCAACGTTTTGAAACCAGCTTGCAAGAATGAAGCCAGATTAGCTGTTACTCCAGTCAGATTGCGTGAATGGGTGCAAGGTTCACCACAAAGTGGCACAGAAGGTTCTCAAGGATACTCAACTGGAATGGGGCTTCTGAGCTCCAGTAAAAATCGCCTTCCCCTGCTTACCAGTCATGACAAGTGATGTCTGCAGCCACTGGAAGAAGCCTCTACAGAGGTAAAGCGTGATAGAACCTATTCCAATTTCATAGCAGCACAAGACTAATTTCTTTGGGAGCAACTTCCCACATGAATAAGGAAGCAGAGGAGACAAAAGCAAGCACAGAGATCACATGCTTCAGCTGATTACCCATCAGTTGTATTTTCTTTGCACTCAGGAAAGTAGAAGTGCACAATTACTTACAACAGAACTCCTAAATCCTGCAGATAATGAAGCGCCAGCAGTGCCACAGTTTTTTTCCATACTTCACATAACATTCCTGTTGTGTTCAAGACTTGAAAGCGTTAAAAGTCTCATTAACACAAAAACGTCTTTACTTTTCAAAAGAATTGCTTTGTGCTTTTATTTTAAAAGTCATTGTTGTCTATAACACTGATGAATGCTATTTACAATTAAAATAGTTTACAAAAATACATATTCTGTAATAAAAAACAACAGAAAAACCATAGGGAATAAAAGCCCCCAAGAGTTAAATGAAAGACCCATACATAACATTTTAGAGAAGCAGGCAATTGCAAACTTAGCAGAATTTGTGACGCGCTGCTGTTTCTACAGTAAAACATCCTTTTTATTCTGCAGT